>NW_009619316.1:33442-37474 GCF_000690535.1 Cariama cristata | reverse complement strand
TCATGCAAGAATTTGGAGACCTTAAAACAGAAGAACAGGTATTGCATGCTGGAGAAGTTCATTTTGAGCTTCAGTGTGTGTAAGAGTCGATTCCTTGAAGGAAAAACTTTTGTTTTGGATAGTAACTGTTACTGCTCCCCACCGTCCCCTTCACTCCTCACATACCACCTATGAGTTCTTTTGTTACGCAATTTCTCTAAATTGTGCAGGCAGAAGTCAGTTAAGCACGATAGTTTATGTTAAAGAATTATTTTTACACTTTTGGGTCAGTTTTGGAAACTTGGCAAATAAATGGAATAATAAAATTTGAAGTTCTCTGGCTTTGTAGGCAGGGTCTTTGCAGACAAGTGCTAAAAAGGTATTCTTTTTTGGTTTTGGAGTACTTAAAACATTCTTTAGTAATTTGGGGTCAAAAATAAAACCATATTCCGTCTGGAAAATATTTTATATAAGTCTAGGAAAAGAAATCAGTGATACGGAGTTCAAAAATTTTTTAATTAAACTACACTAGTACTTTTTCATATTCCAACCAACTATTGTGTGTTTCATTTAGGTTCAGAAACTACAAGCTATTCTGAAACCCATGATGCTCAGACGGTTAAAGGAAGATGTAGAAAAAAAGCTGGCTCCTAAGGAGGAAACTATAATTGAAGTAGAACTAACTAATATTCAGAAGAAATATTACCGAGCAATTTTGGAGAAAAATTTTGCTTTCTTATCCAAAGGAGCAGGGCAAGCAAATGTACCCAATTTGGTTAACACTATGATGGAACTCAGAAAGTGTTGTAATCACCCTTATCTCATCAAAGGTAAATACATGATAAAGACTGATTCTGGTTTGGTTTGTTTTTTTTTTTAAGTTTTGTACTTTTGTTTAAATTATGTGAGAACTTTTATTGTATTTCTTTGATGTTTTTGTCAGACTGTCCAAGGATTGGATTAGGTGGGAGCATTTTTTTTGATACATCTAAAGCAAAGTTGTGAGGCAGTTGTGTATTGAGGCATGCAATGTGAACTTGTTGTTTTGTAGGATTTCACAGAAAAATTAGAAGCAATTAATCTCATGGAAACATTACATCTCTTTAAAAGCAATATGAAGAAGAACTTCGAGAGCTAACTTTTAAAATTAATGCTTCTTGCAAGTGATGTTGGTCAGTGTCAGTCTTCATTGCTTTTCTCAGTTTTATAACTAACCTAGATGTTTTTCCTGCTTGCAGGAAAATACCAAAAACTTTAAAGAGGTTAAAGTGTATTATTTCAGTCATAGTGGGACTTCAGAAAAGGTCTTCAAAATACTGTTTTTAAGACTCATATCATATGCAAAATGTCACAGAGACAAAAGAACTTGCATATTTTTTTTGGTTGTTTTTTTACACAACACTTCCAAATAAGTATTTTCATTTCCGCAATTTTGAAGGGGTTCACCTCATTCTGGATGTTTTTTTTCTGTGGTGTTCTGATTAAAAATTTAAGACTGGTTTTCAAAGAGTATAGAAATAGATGTTCTTACTAGACTTTAGGTCCATCCAGAACTTTGTTCTGTCTCCAGCGGTGGCTAATGGGAGATATTTAGAGTATGAGCACTGATTTTGGTAACTTAGTCTTGCTTCTATACGGAGATACTTGTGTAGATACACCCATAGATATGGAAATACATTCTTTGATAGGTGCTGAAGAGAAAATCCTTGGAGAGTTTAAAGAAACATACAGCCCAAGTGCTCCTGACTTCCATCTGCAAGCAATGATCCAGTCTGCTGGAAAATTGGTTCTTATTGATAAACTTCTTCCAAAAATGAAAGCAGGAGGCCACAAGGTCCTTATCTTCTCTCAAATGGTGCGTTGCCTTGATATTTTGGAGGATTACCTTATACATAAAAGGTAAGATACAGTGTATTCTGTCTTCTGCAGTATATTGTTCTCAGTGAACATATCGTTGAATGTTAGTGCAGGATTGATGATTACAGCATACCAAAGACAGGAATTCTTTTCTTTTTACTAGTCACTGTGTAACTCGCTGTGTACTGTGATGGCTTATCATTTATTCACCAACAAATGAAGCACTTCAGAGCACAACTAAAGCGAGGTTGTTGAGTAAACCACGTGCTTTCAGCTTGTTGCCTTTTCTGTTAAGTGTTCTTGTATGTATGTAGTGTTTACACCTTGCCTGTCAGAAACCAAGTAAGTCCAAGCTCAGCATTGCTCATCCAAACCCCAGGAAGCACAGAATGTGTTCTTTTATTTGCATCATGTTGAACTTGGACCAGATAGGGGTAATGCAGCTCCTTACTCCCAACAGAATATAAGTCCAAAGTGGTAAACAACTGGAGGTTTGATTTTTATTAATGTAAAAATAAAAATGTGCTTCCTGTTTTTCCTAAATTATTACTGCTTTGAGTTTTGCAGCAGAACTGAACTGCCAGCCATAAAGCAGCTCCTCAGATCAGCTTTTGCTGTCACATGTAATAACACCCTTTGATTATACTATTGACTCCGCGGAAACTAAGAGCTTATTTAGGCACATGACTGAATATTATGCATAAAGCCTTAGCACATAAAAGCTAACCTTAAACTTGGTTACAATCAGTAGTTGCTACATCAACCTGAAAAACTATAAAAAGGTATAGTTCTGGTTGTTTTAATAATCCGTTTGTTGGAATGTACATACTGCTTTGAGGTGTATATTTGCCAGTGAACTACACAGCAATGTAGAGTTAACATGTAAAAAAATAAAAATCAGTAAAAATGTCAAGGTTTCCTGCGATGGATACTGGACTGTATATTGAAAATCATTAGTAAATTATATTAATACCTCTTTTTGTGATAATTTTATGTAACTTCTATGCTTCAGTGTTTGCTGAGAGCTCAACAGTTTGTATGTTTTATTTTAATAGACTAGTTTTAACTTCATAGTAATACTTCTAATCCAGTATGGAAAATATTCCTTTTCCTGTAATGATGTAATATCTAGATTAGTGCTTCACATCTACAGGTAGAATCTTCTGAAATCCATAGAAGCTAAAACTTACTCTATGCTACCATTTGATTAGAAATGTTAACAGTGCACACATGATCAGACTTAATACTTAACAGAATTCATGACTGTAGGACATGGCAGCCTACCAAAATGCCTGTGGTCCTGTGGATTATATGTTGTGTCATTTTATAGCTGATTGGAAGAAAAACGGTTGCGAGGCTTTTTGACTAGTAGATACACATTCAGCATCTTACTCCATTTAGAACATACAGAAGTATTTATTCCCTTTTTAAGCATTTCACTTGATTTCAGAACTTTCATAGGAATCTTTGTAATTATCAAAGGTAACAGAAATGACAGTTTTGCTTCAGGCTTTTAAATTTGCTGGGTTTAGTTTAGGAAGCCCTGGATTCATTGATGCCTTGATAAAGGCTGTTAGAGGTGCTCTCCTGTCATTTTTATTCCTTTTTTCTTATTCTTGACAGAATCAATATGCAGTTAGTTCAATGATAGCTCACCGAGTACCGCTTTCTGCTGATTACTTGGTTACCCCTAACATGTTCAGACAACTTGGTATATAATACAAAAGTACACTGTCTTCCTTCTGTGACCCTAGGCAGGGATCCAAGCATAGTAGCATATGAAAAACTTTAAGTGTCCACATGGGACTTAAGGTTATGGTGTGTTTTTGTGCGACTAAGTGCCATGGTAATACGTGTTTCCTGGTATGTCTAACCAGGTACTTGCTTTAATGACAAAGTTCAGAAGAACTTGTCTCGAAATGCTCAGTGTTTGGACTTGCTGATATGTATTAGTACTACAGATGTGTGAGATTTGTTGTGATTCCTGGTTGTGCTACCCACTGATAATCAAAGTTAGTTTATATCACTTTTATTCACTGTAAAGAATAAAAATGCAAGCAGGAGATCTGTTCTAATTCTCCTTTAAATTATGGGAAATTTTGTAATGATTTCTGTGTTCGTATCTGTGCCAATTTCCAGATACTTATATGAACGAATTGATGGGCGAGTACGAGGGAATCTCAGACAAGCTGCTAT
>NW_009619316.1:0-33411 GCF_000690535.1 Cariama cristata | reverse complement strand
CTGTCAAGCTTCTATCGTCCTGTTCAGCAAGCCAGATTCCGATCGCTTTGTCTTCCTTCTGTGCACCAGAGCTGGTGGTTTGGGCATTAATTTGACTGCAGCAGATACATGTATAATTTTTGATTCTGACTGGAATCCTCAAAATGATCTGCAGGTAAATTCCTTTGAGCGTAATAGTGAGGCCTAAGTCAAACCTTGTTGATAGAAATTTGGTCCCTTTGAGTATTGTCTCTGTTTTGAACATGCATCATTCTAAAATGTTCAGGGTTTTTTAAGGCATATGCATTTTACTGACTACACTGTTTTTAGAAAACTGCTCACAATGTGGAAAATGTCTGATAGCTTCCATTTACTTAAATGTGAATTGACTTCCTTTTGAGTTCATACTGTTGTTTTTCAGATTGTGCTACAGCAGAAACAATTTCTTAAAAGAATTCCATCTTATTCCTAGATAAGTCTAAATTCCTATTCCGTTCTCCCTTCCTTCAAAAGGCTCAAGCCCGTTGTCACAGGATTGGTCAGAACAAAGCAGTGAAGGTCTACAGACTGATAACACGTAACTCCTATGAAAGAGAGATGTTTGACAGAGCGAGTCTGAAACTGGGACTGGATAAGGCTGTCTTACAGAGTATGAGTGGAAGAGAAAACAGTGTCGGTGGTGTACGTAGACTTATTTCTTGAAATAACTTTCCTGTTGCTTTTGTAATCATGTGGGAACTATTTCAGATTACACAGGCTACCATTTTTCTGTCATTTGCATCTCTTATGTTTTCTGAAGTGGACTAACAATATAGTTGACATAATTTTAAATGTCATCAGTTACTCTGATAAATCTTTCACTGCATCTTGATTCTTTCATTTGCATCTAGTAATTACGGGTAATTTTTGTAAACTTATGTTCATCACGGTGTTGAGAATAGCTGAACAAAGAAGACATACTGGTAAAAATGTGTACTGTAACCACATAACAAATTATTTCAGCTGTCAGCTAGACTTTTCTCTTAGCTTTTAATAATCTACATTTTAAATTTGTAAATTATAAGGCAGAGTTAGGTTGCAGAAACATTGGAAAGGGAAAGAGAAATAGAAAAGACCTTGGGGTTGTTTTTCTTTTCCTCAGCTGTTTAAAACCTATTTTATTTGCTCAGATCCAACAACTGTCTAAAAAAGAAATAGAAGACTTGCTTCGGAGAGGTGCATATGGTGCCATTATGGATGAAGAAGATGAAGGCTCTAAATTCTGTGAGGAAGACATTGACCAAATTTTGCAGCGTCGTACTAAAACTATCACGATTGAGTCAGAAGGAAGGGGCTCCACGTTTGCAAAGGTGCAGAAGCAGCAAATTGCTCTTTCGCAGTATAGAGCTGTAAATGGAATTGAATGCTGTAAAGCTTATGCCTTTTTTTTTTTTTTTTCAAAGTTACGTTTACTTTTATTTAATGTGTGTGTTTGTTAGGTACGTTTTTGGAGTTCTTACATCTATGTGTTTATATTAACGTGCACATAGCAAAATCAGATTTGCACATACATACAGAGTAAATGCCAGATGCAAAGAGCATGCTTGAGCAAAGATGGATAATAGGTGTGTGCTGCTTTTGAAAAGGCTAGGATTTGTGTGAGATATAATGGACTGCATTAACCAAGATCATTAAAATAGTTTTGTTTATAGATCCATTTATTTTCAGATATATTAGGAGTAGGCAAAATTGTGTATAAGACACAATTAGAAAATTAAAAATTTTCAGGCTTATTCTAAAAATGCCTACACATAGGATATAGTTTGAACCTTGAGCTTTTCTGGTAGGAGTTTGAAAAGCAAAATATGAAAACTCCTAGAATAGCAGGAGGTGGAGAGTATATATATGTACATGGCGAGAGCCTGAGGATGTAAGGTCTTAGGAGTAATAGTCTAGAATAAAATCGGACTGACATTTTCTAATTTTTGGTGGGTAAGAGAAAAACAGTAATAGCATAGCATCCAAAAACCTATGCTGGAAAATTGGATGAACAGAATAAAAAGTAATTTTCGGACTCCTTAATTTCCAAAGCACATGAAAATATGAATCTGAACAAATACAAATTCAGGTAAAGTAAAAAATACATAAATAAATAATTTTTTTTAAAAAATACCAAACAGAATAACTGAGCTTGGAATATGGGTACTTCATGAATGCAGTTGTGACAATTCCAAAGAAAAAGCAAAGCAAAAGGAAAACTTTTAAGAATGTAAATATGTATTTCTTATTTTAAAATACATACTTATTTAGGCTCACTTATATCTTGGTGATTGTGGCTTAAATAAGAAATAGACTTGTAAAGGAGAGATAGGAAACCTATTAGGGAACATCATCATCACTGTCTTTTTATCAGAAGAGTTAGAAATTTTTATATGTATTTACTCTTTTCCCAAAAGCAGTGTATCAGGATTTTTTAAATGCCTTCTGAAATTAAGTTTATTCCACGCTCTCAAGCTTTGATTGTTGGTAGTTTAAACACTCCTTTGAAATTTCTCTCAAGCGAGTACTTTTGCATGAGATGAAATCCCCAAACGCTGATAAGCCTCTTCAAAAGATTCTATTTTCTTCCATTCAAGTAAGTTAGATTCAGACTTAGAAGAATCTTGCTGCTTAGTGTTCTTCTCTCCTGATGGTGCATAAAAGTTCATTAGATTTTTCTGATGTCTTACGGATCTGATTTTAAAAAATTAAGGAGGAGGAGAACTTTTGAGTTGCTTTGCACTGTAAGTAACTTCTAAAGTCTTAACAGTTGCTTGCGAGATTTTTTGATGACATAAGGTTATGCAGTCTTCACAGCACTGAGGCCTTCAGACTCTGCAAACTTTTGATGTATGATGTTGTTAAGATTTAATTTTATTTATTACAGGCTAGTTTTGTTGCATCTGGAAACAGGACTGATATTTCACTAGATGATCCCAACTTCTGGCAGAAATGGGCCAAAAAAGCGGAAATAGATATAGATGCTATCAGTGGTAGAGTAAGTACTTACCTGTTTTTAATGCATGTTTTTTTCAAGTATGTGCTTGCTGTTGAATTCCAAAATAGCAGGTGTAGGATTTCTGGTGCTTTTTTGATCAGTATTTCAACAGATCAGACTTTTTGTGCTGGTTAGCTTGTTCATGGGTAATCAGCCTGCTGATAGCTTTAGTATTTCCTAACTCCCTGCTGTCTCAAAAGAGTTCAGGGGTCTTTGATTTTTGTCAAAGACCTGGAAATGTTTGAAAGTGTGTAGTAGTTCTGATTGCCCCGTTTCTCTGTAAATCCTGGGCAGGAATCTGCAAATAGCTGACTAAGAATTATGTCAATTTTATAATACTGGAAGTTGTGTCCTATACTTGAAGACATTCCCATGCAGTCAGTTCTAAAAAGGTTTCAGTGTCCCTTTTCACTCACAGGGACTGCAGCATAGTCTGTGTAAGTATTAAGCTCAGATGAGGTATTCAGTATTATATGTAACTAATACACTGCCATCATGGTGTGAAACTCATTTTTTGTTGCCTTAAATACTACAAAGTGTTTTACGTGCTTTATGGGTGTTTACTGTAATGTCTTTACAAAATACCTATTGGTGACTTTAGATAGAAATTACTGTTTCTGAACTGAAGTCAACTACTTAGGAAAAACTTATTAACTCTTTCTCTGATAAGGTTTGTTTGAAATTTTGCAGAACAGCCTGGTTATTGATACCCCAAGAATTAGGAAGCAAACACGACCCTTCAGTGCTACAAAAGATGAGCTGGCTGAGTTGTCTGAAGTGGAGAGTGAGGGTGATGATAAACCAAAACTCCGCAGGCCTTGTGACCGTTCCAGTGGATATGGAAGAACAGAGTGCTTTCGGGTGGAAAAAAACTTGCTGGTCTATGGGTATTGTATATGTCCTTCTTCATTCTAGGAAGTTTTAAAAAAATACTAGTTTTCCACGTACTGAATAGTATTTATGGAATAACTTTTAGCTATATTGGCAATAATCTGGTGTGTATCTATAGAATTTATTTAGAATATTAATTTAAGGGAATTTATCATGCACCCTGTATAATTTTTTCTGACAATTTGCAATTGAAGAAACATTGAAGAAGAGAGGTGAAAACCTTTCTTCAAAGGAGATTGTGACATTTAACGTGAGCATTACAGTAATGCCTCTAGAAATCATTACAGTAAGTGCTGCAGGCAGGCTCAAAACTCTGTAAATAAATAAATATCTGAAATGAAGACTTCGTAGGTGACTTGATGTTCATAATTGCAGAACATCTTGCGCTTCCATGAGGTGCAAATGGAACTGAAAATCTAACCAGTTATTTTAAGCATACTTAAATCAGGTATCTTGATTTGGTAATAAAATTTTAGGTCTTTTCTCACCCACCTGCTAAGATGAACGACTGTGCTTATCAGTATGAGTTCCCGTCAGTTTTGTGTCTTAGAAGCCTAAAACAATCATCCATACTTTTTTGTAAACAGGCAAGTTTCGTTTAAAACTCTGTTTTAAACAGGTGGAATTTTGTTGCAAATGTTACTTTCATATTTCCTCTCAGTAACTTAAGCTGGAGGAACAAAGTGGAAAGCTAAATATTTTGCAGAGAAATTGCCTTTTGTAACAGAAATCTACAGGCTACCCAAGTGTTTCACCTCTAAGTGCTGATTTGTGTTTCATTTTGGACTAGGTGGGGTCGGTGGAGAGAAATTCTGTCACATGGTCGCTTCAAGAGACAGCTGAGTGAACAGGATGTGGAGATAATATGTCGAGCTCTGTTAGCCTATTGTCTTGTTCACTACAGAGGGGATGAGAAAATAAAAAGTTTTATATGGGATCTCATTACCCCAACAGAGGATGGGCAAACACGAGAGTTACAGAATCACCTTGGTAAGGACTTGCGTGTTTCTGCAGTTACACAGCTTCATATATGTATGCTTGTAGTACTGGGATAAAAACAGCTAAAAACTCTCTCTGAATGCATCCTGCTTGAAATAAATGGAATTTATTCCAGATACACCATTCAATTGATGGGAAAATAAGTGTCATTTCTGCTTTGCTTTGTATTTGAAGGCTTACCCAAATGGATTGGTATACTCTGTGTAAACTTTCTTTTCATTTCAGTTCATAAGAACCTATTCTGTTTCACAGTAGGTGGCAACGCAGTCTCCTTTTTATCCCCTTCTACTTTGTCCTTAGCTGGTGAAATGTACTCCAGAGATGCTCTAAGAGACAAAAGAGAAAAAAAACTCATTTCCAGAGACTGTGATGCTAGTATTCTTTCTGCACTGCAGGTCACAGTACTGGTATAGGATATAGGAACTATAAGTATAACAGACATCTATACCTACCTGTTGCTGTTACTGTATTATATTTTAAATTACTTAGGCTTATCAGCCCCTGTGCCTAGAGGAAGAAAAGGTAAAAAAGTGAAGACCCAGGCTAGCACTTTTGATATACACAAAGCAGAATGGCTTCGAAAATACAATCCAGAACATCTGTTGCAAGATGAAGGATACAAAAAGCACATAAAACACCATTGCAACAAGTAAGCAGTAGCTGAAATGTGAATGTCTTTCAGTGTTTATGTAAAGATTGTTTTTTCTTCTAATTCCTCATTGTATTAGAAGACTTTAAAATACTTGTGGGACTATGAAGAAACAAATTTTAATGGTGTTAGCTTGATTAGAGTAAGTAGGTTGCAGTGTATTAAGAGGTGAACTGAGTATTTCACATTTCAAGTAATTCTGTTACCATTTCTAAAGAAACTGTGTGTTTGTACAGAGAAAGAGAGAGAGGGGACTTCCTAGCATGGTTGGGGAGCCTTGTAGCAGCCAAAGGACTAAAGAGTTTGGGAGTGCTTAGCAGAGAAACTGAAAGCGCTGAAGTTGTTGCCCCTCAGTCTTACGTGCTGTTTATCTGGCATGTTTTCTAGGCTTCTGAGAATCTGAGCTACTAGCTTGTTGAAAGTTTGTTCATAGCCATGAATGAACTTGTTTTAGACATATCTTTTTTCTGTAGCAAAACTTGTCATACTCTGCTTGAAAACTTCATACAGCTGTAATCAAGAATTGCGATAAAGCATGGAGAAGCCATTGGGGTCATGCACTAAATTCTAAGTGAGAAGGAATGAAAAGATGATGTGAAAGGTGTTCATTGTCAGTCTGCTTGATTCTTTCTAGGAGAATCTTTTAAGTAGAAAAAGGGAGATAGCTGTTTGTTCTTAGCAGTATTTTATGAAGCAACTGAGGAGTGTTCTGCTGGCGCTGGTCTTTGTCTGGGATTTGAAAGAATTTTTGCAATGAAATGATTTGTAAACGTGATTGCAATAAAAAGTGTTAGGTGACACGAATTGGAGGTTATCTCCTCTTATAACTGAAGGAAGTATGTTTTAGGAAAATTACTTGAAAGCTTTGTGATATTTCAAAAGACAAAACAAAACCACCCACAACTATTGAAAGCTTTTAGAGTGCTAATACTTGTTTGTTTGTGGTTTTTTTTTTTTAGGGTCTTGCTTCGAGTAAGAATGCTGTATTACTTAAAACAAGAAGTCATTGGTAATGAATTCCAAAAGGTGTTTGATGGAATTGATGCCAGGTGAACTATAGAGAGGTTTTTT
Organism: Cariama cristata; assembly: GCF_000690535.1. Taxonomy (NCBI): domain Eukaryota; kingdom Metazoa; phylum Chordata; class Aves; order Cariamiformes; family Cariamidae; genus Cariama; species Cariama cristata. The sequence goes on along the minus strand of NW_009619316.1, from coordinate 26,806 downwards.
GCTTGTTTATTTTAAATGTAAACTATCAGACAAAAGTTCAGAAGTCTTCCTAGACCTAAATAAGAAATGTTAAACCCAAATATTTGTATCCTTAGGGTGTGAGAAAAATGTTTTTCTTTACTCTTTGTTTACTAAATACTTTGTATCAACTTGACATGAGGAAGTCCTGATTCCTATTTATGAATCTAGCTATATAAAGTAAAATTATTTGAGTCAAATAGACTGAAAAAGTGAGTGAAAGATAGAATTATATACTTTACTTTCTAATTGGTGGGTTTTTCCTGCCTCTGTGCACACTTTTGGTTATGTGCTGCATACTCCATTTAAGGTTTGTGTGGGGTTTTGGGGTTTTGGTTAGGGGTTTTTTTTTGGTTTGAGTTTTTTGTTGTGGGTTGTTGGTTTTGGTGGTGGCTTTTTTAATGGTAATATTGCTGTTCAGAAATTCTTGAACTCACTGCTACAGTAGCTTGTGGTGGATAGAAAGTTTTAATTTGATTCAGAAAGCTGTTATAAACATTTGCGGAAGATTTATATCATGCTATTAAACACAAAAGCAGATAATCCTTGGCCTGCTAAGTTTTGCAAGCACGAACTGGTAGGAGCTGGCAGAGTTTACTGAGAGAGGAAGAATATTGTGTGCTGCTTCTGCTTTCATATTCTTTTCCTGTTACTGATCTCGGTCAAATACAAAATACCAAGCTGTCTGATGTTCTCTATTGCTGGTTTTAGGGTCTTATTGAATGCAGAGGTGAAAAATTGTATGCCTCAATTACTTTAGGTTGTGAAAATGATTCTTAATGAGAAATTAATACTGTATTGTGTGGCTTATGTAACTTACTAGTGTAACCATCCACTTTTTAACTGTTACTTGCTGCTAAATAACAAAGTGCATTAAAAATTAAACATTTCAATCCTAGGACACTTTACAACCTTCAAAGTAATCTTTGAATTAGTTTGCTGGACATAGAATTCTGTGTATGTGTGTTTGAAGAGAGAAGTTTAAAAATCCCACATAAAACACAAATGTACAAAGAGAAAATAAAACTTTATTTCTTCCTCTGAATATTATTGATGTTGGTGTGCTGTTGGTGATTCTCCTTAGTGAAATTGATGTTTGGGTCCCTGAGCCAGATCACTCTGAAGTTCCTGCTGCGTGGTGGGATGCAGATGCAGACCTGCTGAGTGGTGGGATGCAGATGCAGATAAATCCCTTCTAATTGGAGTTTTTAAACATGGTGAGTAGTATGGGTGACTACGTATATACTTCTGCACTCCTCAATATAAACACCCTGCACACACTTTTTTTTTTATTGCTTACTCTGAAAGTTTAATTTGTGCCACTTTTTTTTCCCTTTGTAGGTTATGAAAAATACAACACTATCAGAGCAGACCCAGCGCTGTGCTTCTTGGAAAGGGTTGGCAAGCCAGATGAAAAAGCAGTCGCTGCCGAACAGAGAGCAAATGATTATATTGATGGGTATGAGCACTTAAAATTGGGCATGAATGTTTCGGGGCCTTGAAGTAAACAAGACTAAACTTGTAGTTGTACTTTATTCTCTTCTTACCTGGTTTTATACTAGTTTGATATCATTGTTGTGAAGAATACTACTTTGATTTTACTCCCACAGAGTGGAAAAGAGTTAGGAACAGTTTAACAGAACCAGTGAAGTTTGGGATTTCACAGTTAAAGGAAAAAATGCAGCAATTAGGTGTTAACAAGGACTCTACCTTGTGGTGCTGTATCAGAAATATGACTTAGACACTGAAGTACAAAAGCCTTCAGAGGTGGAGTGCTACAGACCTGTTTAACTTGATTTCAGGTCAGACAGCTTGGTGTATTAGTCTAGTGTAGCTAACCAGTGACCCCAGTAGATCAATTTGAGTACCGCTTGATAACTGTTGAAAGGGAGAACTGCTTTTATTCATTGCTTCATCAGTGAGGTTAGCAGCTGTGGTCATAAAGAACATCTCTGAATGAGATAGTGAATTGAGGGGGGCAGGACTCAAACCAAAGCTGCCATGAAATATTTTCCTTGTTTCAGATAGAAAATGAAATAGAGTATATCTGAATAAATTTATGAGTTTTGCTTAATTGAAAAGAGTGTAAGGACTTCTAAAATATTACTAAGATGGGTTCTTTTGTGTTGAAATTTTAACAGGGATGTAGAAGATCCAGAATATAAACCAACACCAGCAATGTTTAAAGATGACATAGAGGTATAGTAGGCACCTATTAATAGCTCCTTTTAACACACTTTCAATGTAATACTTCCACCTTTTCATTGAGCAAATTAATACATTTTTCTGTATTTCTCTAAATTGATAGAACTTATTCTGTGTATATCTGCAGTTGTGTGGGCATGAGGGGAGTGGGAGGGAATTGTTGTATAATTCTGTTGTATGCTGTTAGTCATTTGTCCAAATGTACGTTACTTGTGTTCTTAGTCATATTCATGAATTGTCTGCAAGGTGTAAGTTTAACCTAAATCTCTAGAGAAGGCTACATTTTAAATTTTGCTTCACTTTTGTTTTTTCTACAGGATGATGTGTCATCCCCAGGGGATCTAGTAATAGCAGATGGAGGTAAATATATAAAATTTCAAATGTGAGCCAATTCAATCTATTTTGAATTATTTAATTCTCCTGACTCTTAGCTAAAATGTGTTTAGATTGCCTAGTGTAGAACCATAGACACAAGCAATGAACTTCTTTATTTTTCCTGTGACTTTGTTTTAATATAGATGGACAAATGATGGAAGGAGACAAAATCTATTGGCCCACTCAGTCTGCTCTAACAACACGTCTTCGCCGCCTAATAACAGCTTATCAACGAACGAGTAAAAATAGGCAAACCCAGCAGATCCAGCCAGCATTCCCGTTACAGACTAGTATGATGCAGCCTCCATATGAAGAAGCTGCTCTAAATCCAAAGATGGCTGCTAAGATTGAAAGACAGCAAAGGTATGTACAACATATAAGTTTTTAAAATACAATTTGTAATACATCCTAATAATTGCTAGCTGTGTGAAATAGTGAAGAAAAGGATAGAATTTCTAATTTTTTTTCTTGCTGATCAAGATGGACGAGAAGAGAAGAAGCTGACTTTTACAGAGTTGTGTCTACATTTGGAGTGGTGTTTGATCCTGAAAGGGGGCGATTTGATTGGACCAAATTTAGAGCAATGGCTAGGCTACATAAGAAAACTGATGAGAGCTTAGAGAAGTACTTGTATGCATTTATGTCCATGTGCCGAAGAGTCTGTCGTCTCCCCTCAAAAGAAGGTGGGTGTATATTTTTTTTCACTCTTACTTTTATCTTTAATTTCTGTTGCCAGTGCTTATCTTGAAAAGTTTTTTCTTTCATATGTTCCGAAATAAAAATGGGGGGAGAAGGAAATACAGAAACATAGTAAACGTAAAACTGAAACCTTATAATGGGGAGACATATATTAACTGATTAAAGCCATGTACTTCTAGTATTGATTTGCAGTGGTTGTATTTTTTTTTGCCAGATTCTAATCTTTGTTTTGTTTTAATACAGAACTCGTAGACCCAAACATTTTTATCCAACCAATTACAGAGGAGCGTGCTTCTCGGACTTTGTATCGCATTGAACTCCTAAGGAAAGTGCGAGAACAGGCTCTTAGACACCCACAGTTGTTTGAACGACTAAAACTATGCCAGCCAAACCCAGACTTGCCGGTCTGGTGGGAGTGTGGGACTCATGACAGGGATTTACTTATTGGAGCTGCTAAACATGGAGTTAGCAGGACAGATTATCATATTCTTCGTGATCCTGAACTCTCATTTATGTCTGCCCAGAGGAACTATAATCAAAATAAAGTGGCACTCTCAAGGACTTCTACTCCACTCGTGCATCAGTACCAGATGGCATTATCTGCTTCTCCTCTTACACCTCAGTCAAGATTGTCAGATGCTAAAGTGAATGCTTTTGAGGACACAAAAGCTAAAAATGAAAATCTGAAAGAGGACCCTCAGTCCTCTGAAGAGGAATCTATGTCTACAGAGGAGACACAGACAACAATGAAATCTGAACCTTTGAGTCCAAAAAATGGCACACCAGTACAAAATACAGACCACAGACCTAGTGTGAAGACTGAAACAGACAGGCGCATGGTGGCAGCAAGGACAGAGCCTCTAACTCCAAACCCAGCTTCCAAAAAACAGAGAGTCAGCAAAAGGGGGTCTGACTCTAGCTCTGACTCAGACTCTGACTCAGATAGATCATCCTGTTCTTCCAGGTCATCTTCTTCATCCTCTTCGTCTTCCTCATCTTGTTCACACTCTCGATCAGGCTCTAGCTCTTCATCATCTTCATCTTGTTCTTCAGCATCTTCGTCTTCTTCCTCGTCATCCTCTTCATCGTCATCGTCGTCATCATCATCATCTGAAGAGAGTGATAGTGATGAAGAGGAGGCACAAAAACGTGGTATGTCTGTAGTCTTATTTCTGCAGTATAACTCTTAAACTGAACAAGTTTATTCTTAAGGGAAAAATGTCTGAAAAAGGATGTTAAATCCCACAAAAGTAAACTTAAATAAATGTATTTGCTTGATTCTTCAAGTGAGTTGGAAGAATTTCAGGGGTACAGTATTCTGTTTGCTTCATATCAGTGCCTTGGATGAGGTACTTAAGATTTGTTGACTGATTCCCTAAGCAAGCTTACTGTGCATATGGTTCATGTGTGGGAGGAGAGTTGAATGGCTAATGTTTTCTGGAAATATATATTGTGTGTGTATTCCCTACTACTGTTTCTTTTTCTTCCTAAATATGGAGATTCTTTTGGTTTCCCTGTTTGTTTTTTCCACTCTTGCTCACTTGTCTTTCTGTCTTCTTCATTGCACTTTCATGAAATCTGCAAGCTGCCTTCTGTCTAAGCTAGAGAGTAATGTAAGCTGCTTTTTCTTGTAAATTGGAGGTGGCTGAGCAGCATACTTGCACTGAAAATTTTCAAACACTTAAAAATATGTATCTGCTTAGAAAAAACTGAGGTGGTGATAGAGCATAGGACCAAATAACACAGAGACACTTCTGAACACTTCAAAGCAGAAGCAAAAACCTCTGATCAGTCAAGTGATTTAAAATTTTTAATAAACCAACCAATCATTATTTAATATTCTTGATTTTTGATACTGTGAAGTGTCCTCTACTCTTGCACCATTGAAACTCAGAATGTGAAAAGATTTCTCTACTGTGTGATAGCAAATGTTAATAGTAAAAGGAAGAGGATGAAGTTAGGCAGTGGGATTACAGCATAAGTAAATAAGCTATTTTTTTTCCCATACTTCAGAGAAAGAGGCATTGTGTTAATCAGATGGATCCTCTTTTCCCTGGAAATGACAAATGGAAACCATAGGGTTAATTTACTGGGAGAATGATAACTGGGCGAGTAAAATGCCACTTAAACAAAATGATTAAGTTGCTGCAGTGGAAGGATGTTTTCAGAGGAAACAGTTGTATGCAAACATTTAAACAGTGAGAGAAAAGGAATGCTTATATGACACAAATATTTAGATCTCGATGGTGGATGCTATAACATGTGCTACGACTCCAAATATTAGGCTTGCTTTCTGCCAGCTCAGTCTGTTTAGGCAAGTAATTCTGCCATCCTCAGGTTGCAAAATCTTGTACATCAGTCAGCCTTTCTTTTTCTGGCTATTTTGGTGTAAGTTGATGTTGAAGAGACTGGTAAATGCTGGAGAATTCTCTTAACTTCGTCTACATTTTAATTATAAGCCCAGGCTTTATTTCATATATTGTACAATGATCATGGACCTTTGACATACTTTTCACATTTGAAACATCTTTTAAGGGAGAGCTAAATTAGCTCCGATGACTTGACACATAGCTGTTGTTAAGGTCAAATGTGAGTTCTGAAGGATTGTCCATCAATACTCTTACTGATTGTGCTGATGTAGTATTTACCTTTTCAGGCAGCACTTTTTTTTAAGTTTCAGACTGTTTCCCCATGTCATAGTGGAACTTACGTTGTTGTCTGGAGGGAGGCAAAGGTAAAATTATAGTGAGGAGCGAAGTATAAGAAAGTCAGAGGGCACACTGGAAAGACACTAGAAAAAAATCCCATTATTAAAATTTTAAAAATTAAATGATGCGCACATGTTCAAGATGTGGAACATCCAGCATTCCCTCCAGTAAATGAAACGGGATGTTTTTTTTAAAGTAGTATTCCAATAGGTTTGCCATGTTCTGGTGATACCTTTAATTTCAATGTAATTCCATATTTTAGTGAATGTTGGCTTACAAAGAAAATATGTTAAAATAAGTAAGGACTGTCTATCGGATTACTCTGAAGCGTGTCCGTTTCCAAATAGCTGAAAGTTCGACATGTTAAGCTCTTGAAATATTAACAGGAACATGTGTAGAATTTACATGCCTAGAAAAGGATCAGCAATCATCCTGAAAAACCTAACAGATTAATTCTTCAGTTTAATTTTGTGTTTGGACTTTCTCTGAACATTATTCTGTGTCTTTTGTTCACCTCAACCTCTTACAATGAGTGTTTAACTTCTGTACGACATCAAATGATATTAGCGGTTTTATTTAGCAGAAGGAACCCCACATATAAAAGCATATGATGAAGAGAGTGTAGCCTCTCTCAGTACAACACAAGATGAGACGCAAGACAGTTTCCAGATGAACAATGGGACACCAAATTCCAGTTATCTCCTACAAGGTGGATACATGTTGGCTGCATCCTACTGGCCAAAGGCAAGTTTATAATACTGCTTTGAAAACCAAAGTTGTGGGGCAAGGTGGGCTGTGACGTTAGTATTCAATTAAATATGTTAAAACGATACCACTGAGTTGTGGGGAGATCTTGGATAAAAACAGAATTTTGTTCATGGTAAATTACAGTAAAGTTATGATAAAGCATTTTATACATCAGTTGTATAACTGTATCTGTGAAAGAGAGAATGTTCACATAGGAAACAAAACTTCAAAGGAAACATATATATGATGAAGATGAGATAATTTATCAGATATTGGATGATCTTAAGTCCATGAGAGGAATTGTTTAGAGTAGTCCAAAAGAATGTAAAAAATGAAACAGCAAGAAATCAGTTAAGCTAAATATTAGAAAAACTTTCTTAACAGTAGTAGGGCTCCTTTAGCTACATTGCAAAATCCTAAGCCGTGTTAAAGTATAGGCTGGCTGAGGCACTGGTGTAATACAACTTTTATGTTAAATTTAACTGTATGATTCTGTATGTGAATTAGTGAAATTAATGAAATTCTAAAGTATACTTTGAAAAGATATTAAGTCTAAGTGACTGGAAATCCATCTTGTTTGAAATAAATGCTGAATATTTGCAAGTTCTTTAGCCATATCTGAATTACTATGGCTGACATCGCCTGGAAGACCACAGAGTAGTTTCTTACACTTTCAGTTACTAGCGTAACTAAGAAGATGAAACAAAAATTGTGAATTGCTGGAATACATGTTCACTACATAAACTTTAACTGTGAAATATTTTTGGATAGGTTTCTTTCCTGGTGTGTAAGGAAAATGAGACTGACTTGGACATTTTCTGGCTCTGAAAAATCTACTTGCTTTTATAGTCAGCGTTACACTTACAACTTCTAAGTGTGTGAATTTTTTTAAGTGTAGGAAAAACCATGTGATGTTATTTTGTGACTTTTTTTATCTTATATTTTTCATAGTTCTAAGGAAAGTTTAGCATATTTTAGCATGCTTAGTGTGTTGCTAGGCATATGATGTATAAAAAAAATTAAAATTGACATTTTAATAAAAAAACATACTTTGAAAATTTTCTGTGGAACAGGCATGAGTTGCAAATCAGCTTGAGAATTCAGAGCCAGATCACAAGCTTGTAATGAAGGAATAGTTTCAAGGTCAAGCAGTTGAGGAAAGTCTGAAAAGGAAGGCAGTGCAGGAGACAAAAACGGTGTTGAAACAGGGAAAATAGATGTAGGATCTGAACTTCAGGAGATTTTAGTTGTTACATTTGCTCCTAGAAGATGCATTTAAATCTAAATACTACTTTTCATAATTTTTGAGTGTTCATTTTGAGAAGAGGAGCATAACTTTCATGTCACAGGTGCTTGGCAGATTGTGAAAAAAGACATTGAGTGTACGAAATCAGACTTTGTTTAAATATAAGGGAGGGTCTTGAGCTTGGCAAAAAAATGTTTGGTGACACAACAGGTAATTTTAGTGTTCACATTTTTTATTTGACAAATAACTGCACTCTGAAATTATCAGAAGACCTGGTAGTTTCTGGTCTACATGTACTTAGCTGGGTTTATTGGAACTTGAGATCTGTGTATTACCCAGTTGTGTGAAGTCAAATCTGTTTGGTGTCTAAAGAAAGTGAATGAGGAGTAATATGGCTTCAAAACCTAAAATGAGACATGAATAAAAGTCTGTAGATTTAGTTTTATAAATGCTGTTTGCCAGATACGTTATGGTGCTGCTCGCAGGTTCAGACCCTGCGACCAATGAGTCCAAACCAGACCTACAAATACTACTTTGGTAGTTACCATATATTTCTTTCAAAAATCAGTGAGAGAATGTCTTTCAAGTATTTGCAGGCCCCAGACCCTGTATAGATGAGAGTGCAAATTTGTTTACAGGTGGTGAAATTAAGTACAGAGGTGGCTTTCACAAACTTTTACATGGAATTGGTACAAATCCAGGAACTTAGAAATCTTTTAAGTCCAAGTCCAGTGATTAAAAATGTTGTGGTTTCTCTTCTTTTTAGAATTAGAAGATAATACATAAATGAAATATGTACAGGGTTGGTAAGCATTACTGTTAGAAAAATATTTTCTCTGTTTTGTTTTTTTTTAGGATCGAGTTATGATTAATCGACTTGACAGTATTTGTCAAACAGTGTTGAAAGGTAAATGGCCTTCAGCAAGAAGGAGCTATGACAGCAATACGGTGGCATCTTTCTACACAACCAAACTTCTGGATAGCCCAGGTGCAGCTGCAGATTACAGTGAGCCCAGTGCACCAACGCCCCCTCTTGCAGGTGTTAAAGAAGAATATGATCAATCACCACAGATGTCAAAGGTGAAGAAGCATGTACGAGAAAAGGAGTTTACAGTGAAAATCAATGACGTATGTTTATTTTTATTGCCCTAGGACCTGATTGCGATTGCGGTGTGCGGCATGCTTTACCTGCAAGTGGCTGCCTGCTCTCACTCTCACTTCCTTCACACACTTGTTTGTGGGTATTTGGGTCTGCTGCTTCTGGGCATTGAGTGTTTGGGTTTGGGGTTTGGCTTTTTTGGGGGGTGGGGTTTTTTGGTGTTTTTCTTTTCAATTTGCATAAGCCCCTGGAAGGAATCGTTGTTATTTCTCTCGCTGAATTGAAATTTTGCCATTCTAGTGCTTCCTCAGTTTTATGCCGTTTCTAAGAAATCTGGTTAGTAAAAAAAGGTATTTCTGTTGTTCAACTTTTTAAAAATGTTTCAGCATGCCCTGTCCAGCAAGTACTTTATTATTTCGTGACCTTTTAGAGGGTTATAGATAAATTTCCCAGTTTAAATGCAGGCTAGATGCTTCAAACACTTTTCTTACTTGTAGTTTGAGACTTATTTGTAGCACATAAAAGTGTGTGAAAATTTCCTCTTGTAATTGAGTTTGGCATTTCTTTAGGACTGGATTAGGGAGAGACAGCTGTTTGGTGTCTGGATTTTTCAGTTCAGGTAGTAGATAATTTAAAGTTTATATTCATAGAAGCAACTCCATGAAATTTCTGTTCAGGTTTGTTTTTTACATGGAGGAGAAGCAAGACTTGTTTTAAGGTCTAATCCAATGTTTTCATTCTTCCTCAACTCTTCTGGAGTAACTGTATGTGAGAATCCTGATTATGAAGTAGTCATTTCTGCTTCAGAAGAGACTCTTCTAACCCTGGCATTTATTTAACAGGAAGGTGGTTTGAAATTGACTTTTCAGAAGCAGGGACTGTCTCAGAAAAGGCCATTTGAAAGCGAGGAAGGTGCATTGGGACAGCAGCAATACCTGGCTCGGCTACGTGAACTCCAGAACGCTTCAGAAACCAGCCTTGTCAACTTCCCAAAATCACTTCCCAAGTCAGGTACATAAAATGTCAGAGGGCATAAGAGTTAGTATTAAATCTTATCTTCTGGGTTTTTCTGTTGATCTCCACATATAGGCAATAGAGAGATGTTTGCAATGTTACTTGTTCTAAAACACAATCTGGAGGAATTCTCTCCAGTGTGTTAGGGATACCGGGCACCTAAGTTCAGGCACGAGGTTGGACCACATGAATACTCTTTCACAATGTCAGTTACTGTAATGTTCATTTATTAGAAGGATGCCATTATACATTATAAACACCCCCACAAGAAGATGTTAATTATTAAGCGCATCACTACACTGTCAATAATCAGTTTAACTCAGAACTCATTGTGGCTAGTTTGTAAGTAAAGATGAAGAGTTCCAGATTTATGCCTGTGTCAGTTTGCACTCTTCATATTCTTTCCTGTGTCTCATGTAAAGAAAAAGTGGAGGACAATAGTCTAGAACCAATTTTTGGCTTATAGCCTGAAAACTTGCAGCTTGTTTTCATAAAAAATAACAGTAAGTGTACACTGACAAATAAAAATGAGCCTAAAGTAAGCAGTTAAAATTTGGATTAAAATATTTGAAATTGTTAGAATCGGGTGCTTGATTTAGACCAGCTTCTGACTAAATGACTGCAATTCATTGAGATTGCATACATACATGGGTGAGAACATATCCTTTAAAAAAAAAATACTACTCTTCACTTGCATTTTGTTGTTCTTGTTCTTTTGCAACAAACCATTAAGATCTCGTTACAGACATTTATTTAGGAATGTCTGTCTCTGCGCTTGTGTGATGTCAGCAGTTTTTAACAGCTCTTCTCCCTGTACAGATTTGTGTGGAGGGGGTAGGAGGCAGTAATAGGAAACTTTCATAGCAGAGTGGCTTTTCAGAGCCTGCTATTAATCATGTTTTAAACAATCATAAAAGAATCGGCCATTTCTATTAGAGATGACATGTAGAAATTATATGCACTTGTACTATTTCAAGTAATTTTATTTCCTTCTTTTGTTCAGACATGTTTCTTGTTATAAACAGCTCAAGCATCTGACACTAATTTTATTGCATCATCAATTAGGTACTTCCAGTCACTTAACAGCCAGTGCCAATGGAGTCATAGTTGACAGTCAGCCTGTAGTCAAAAAGAGAAGAGGAAGAAGGAAGAATGTGGAGGGAGTTGATGTCCTCTTTATAAACAGAAATAAACAGCCTAATCATGTAAGTAAACTTGGTTTTGTATACAAAAATAAGGTCCAAATTATTGTTAGTCCCTTAACTGAGCATAACCAGCTGTCAACATACAACAAAAACTTTATTACTCCAAAGCGTTCGGTTTGGGTTTTTTTCTGAAATTGTTCACTGACAGTTTATGACTACACAAATAAGAACTGGAAAAGTTGTACTAAATATTAGATACATACGGTATTGATAACTATTTTTTAAAGGTAAGTTTAATTCTAGTTTTGATGAACTGTGATTAACAATGTATTATTAAAAACTTGCTATTTGACCGGCAACACTTTCTGACATCCTTTCCTGAAATGTCTGTTACAGGCCCTGGTTGTACAGTGACTTAAAAGGGAGCTAGCTGTGGCATAAGTAGTCTCACTGAGTCCTTGAATGTGTGCATAATGATCTGCAGGACTGTGGCCTTCATTGTATCATACAATGATGGTTTGTTTTCTATGGAGAACTTAGTCAAGTGTTTTGAATTTCTCCAGGTTAATCCAGGTATTAACTCCTGTCAAGTTGCTGCAGGAATAAACCCAGCACTCACTTACACACAGTCCCAAGGCATGCTTGATGCAGAGAGTCCAGTTCCTGTTATTAACCTAAAAGATGGAACAAGGCTTGCAGGTGATGATGCCCCCAAAAGAAAAGATCTAGAAAGGTGGTTTAAAGAACATCCTGGATATGTTGAAGATTCAGGAGCTTGTATTCCTGTGAGTATTTTTTCCAGCTCTGCTTTAGCTAAATAATAGAACATTTCTCATAAAATGTATTTGGATTTGTATTCTGTGTTACATGAAATTATTCCTCCTTTGTTCTTCTACTTTGTTTAGGAAAAGGAAAAAGTCTGTTTCTTTTTGCATGATTTGACCTCTGCAAGACTTCCTTTTCCCTCACAAATGTAATTGTTTAGTATTGCTTTTCTTGGCAAAGACATTTGATCTTAGTCTAATTTCACCTAAGATTAAAAAAATTATGTAAGAGAACTCCTATTACCATGATGCTGATGGTGGGAGCTGAAAATGTGTACCAGCATATTTAGTGATGTGCAAGAGGATTAAAGATTTTACTGTGGGATGTGTCTCATACCTACCTTATAGTGCTATGATAGTGATGTTTGTGTGGGTATGATCATCTCATTATGTTACCTCTGAATTTGAGATTGGTTAATGTTGAACAGAATGTAAGAAAAACGTATGTGTGACGTCTGGAATAACCACCTTATTTGTCCATGAAGATGTTATAATACAAAACGGTAGCAACTTTCTTGACAGTTATAGCGCTGTTGAAAACTGAAAAATTATTAAAGCAATGGGTAGAGGCAGCAGAGAGAGGATTTAGTGCTGTTTCCTGGCTCCTTGTTATGTAATTGCAATTAGTAAATTAGTATCGTTATTATAGTATTTCTGAAATGGAGTTGACGTCAAATGAATGCCTGAGTCAAGAGAATGCATAGATATCTTGCCATTTTTAAAACAGTTATATCAGAAAGATAATTGGCTTTTTAATTCCTTTATGACAGAGGATGCAGCTGCACGATGGGAGGCCCAAACAAAAAAGACATCGTTGTCGAAACCCTAATAAACTGGACGTTAATAGTTTGACTGGTGAAGAACGTGTTCAGCTCATAAATAGAAGAAACGCAAGAAAGGTAATCATAATACTGTTCCCATTCTGATGTTCCCCAAATGAAACGTTACCTGAAATGAAGAACTCTGTATACTATACTTGCTAAAATACTGTGTACAAATGAAAGGGTTTTGTTTTAAGGTTTTTGGCACAGAGCAAGAAAGTCAATGACAATCTTCTAGTAGACTTTTTGTGACTATGAAAATATGTAAGATATGGCTAGAAGCTTACCCGGTGTTTTATGTTCAGATAAAATTGAACACTCGATATATTGCAGTATTCGTGCCATTGACTAATATAGAGATATGGCCACTGAAATATATGTTGTTCTGATCAAAGTAGCAACATTCTCACAAGTTCTAAATTTTGTGTACATCTTCTCATTACTACTTTTGACATGATTAAAATTATATTGGTGGTGCATCCTGCATAGAAACTTGTCCATTGGAATTGCTTAAATCCTGTGTACTGGATTATTTTGCTTTTTCTTTTTTCAGTTCTCTCTGGCATTTGACCTTTATGGTTCACCAGTATACATACACTGTAAATCACATTGCTAGGTTAAACAGTAATGTAAAAAGGGAACAAAAGTAGAAGGGGAATTCTTGTATAAAATCTGAGCAGTGGAAGATGGGAGAGCAGGTGTTGAATTCACGTTTTTGGACAGGTGATCAAAGTTCTGGAAAGGCATGATGCATTTGAATAGGCTTTGGGGAGGGCTAAAAGGCAGTAGTCAAGAAAAACATGCAGAGCATCGCTGTTGTTTATTGGAACAAATTTGGACAGATGTGTAGGATGGTGTCTTTGAATGTCAATGTAGTACAAGAGCAGCAGTCCAGTGGGATTCTTTGAGGTATTGTGTCAATATACGGAGCATTTTCTCTTGTGATACTGCTAGTTTTTCCTTTTTGTTAGAGAGCAGATGCAAGGAAAGCAGGGAATTTTTTTTATGCTGCTATATTAAGGTCAGAAGCTTTGTGCATCTGTAGAGGAGGGTGAGGCAGAATTTGAGAGTCTTTAATCTCTTCAGTGCATTGAGACAGCAACTCTAAAGAGGAACCTGTATGGTTGTTAGTCTCTTGAAAAACAGACCCTTGGCTGCTCTACAGTAGGCCGTGCCCTGAGGAATCTTTTCAAAGCTGATGATCAAGGAGTGAGAGATTTGATCTGTGCTTGCTGTGTAAAAGCCTGTGTTTTCATGATGGCTTTTTTTCACGCTATAATTGAGAGACTGTTACTGTGTTAACCTAAGTTTTCCATTTTGTAACCTGTCCCCAACTTCTCTACATCACCAAACTCATTTTGTCCCATTTTATTTTTTAGTTCAGTTATACATTTAGTAGCAGGGGTTGAAGGGATCAAAAGTAGCTTAGAAAATGTGAGTTTAAGTTGCAATTTATAGAGCAAGTTGAGCAGAAACTGGAATTTTTTCCTTTCTTCTTTCTACCATTTTGTCTTTCTTTCTGGATCTGAGTAATACTTCTGATTAATTTGAAAGCTTAATTTCCTGCTTATATGATTTTGTTAGGACATGCTGTGTAGCAATCTTAACTTGGCCTTTCTCGCATGAAAAAAATACGAGAAATAATTACACAATAGAAGCAGAGCCTCTTAATAGAAGTATTTGTAGAAGTTGGCTGAGATGATAGAATAGGACTTATTTAGTGGATACAGGAAAAATTTAACGGGATTGTAGTTACAACCTTCTTGGTAATCCTTGGGCCACTATTGTTCTCAGTTCATGTGGTTGCTCTCCATTCATTGCATGTTTAAATAAACTCTGATATTAAACATTAATAGGAACGTTAAATGTTGATGTTGCAAGGTATAAGTTTAAGATGAGTTTGAGTTTAGTAGATTTAGAACAAATCAAGAGTATCTCACATATACCACGAGGAATCAGTCAAAAGCTGTATCATACTCATTGATAATTTAAAGTGAGACTTCATTTGTATTGTTTTATGTAAAAAGCAAAAATGAAACAGTGTCAGGTATGAATGTTGCCTTTTTCTTATCGAATGAGAAGTATTTTCTGACTTCTGTCTTCTGCTTCTCAGGTCGGGGGTGCATTTGCTCCCCCTCTGAAGGATTTATGCAGGTTCTTGAAAGAAAATCCAGAGTATGGAGTGGCTCCTGAATGGGGAGAAGTTGTAAAACAGTCTGTGAGTATTTGCAGAATAAGATGACTGTGACATGAAATGCATTGTAAAAACAAACAAGGCAAACAGGAGGGGAAAAAAAAAAAGAAAGAAAAAAGGCATGGCAAAAGGAATGCTTTTCATTTCTCGTATTACATTAAATGCAGAATGTGAGTCAATGTTAGCCTTTTTTTCTGCCAGGTCAGATCCCTAAACTGGTTTGCTGGCACAGCTCTTAGTAGGATGAAGGGAGGGACAATGGGTGGCAACACCAAATTATAGATTTGGTTGAAGGTGCTATAATACTGTGACTTTTTCATCTCATAAATGTAGCCTTGAAGGTTTTCAAGAAAGGTATTAGCCCACAGAATACTTTCTTATTCTTAAAGTTACGGTTAGGAAGATAAATGTAATTTTAAATATTTATTTTACTTTTTAAGTAATTTACTTTCACTGTGCACCTTTAAGAAATTACTATCCTCAATCAAAATGTAAATCAAGTATTAATATAGCTATTTTCTGCTACTTAGAATTTCTGTTTTCTGTTGCTTAGAAGATTTGATTTTAGCTAAAAGCTAGTGTTGAGATTCAAGTGGAGGGAAAAAAGTTAATATGTTAATATATTTTTAGGAGGAGGTCTGCATACAACTTCAGTGTTGCCCATGTATTCCTTCTGTATGGATTACCAACAAAGTTAGTGATAAGAATTCTACATATCCTGGTAGTCCTGAGCCAGCTTCTTACTAGTAGCAAGATGCATTCAGTGAGTCTGAGGTTTTGTTTTCCTTGAGGTTTGTCCTTGGTTACATTTAAAGGAAGAAAGTTTTTTGATAGACTTTGTCCACGGTTCCAACAAAACAGCAGGTACGCATTTTCATTATGGTAGCTATTGTATAGCTGGTATCTCTTTCCTTTTAAGTGTCATTAGCTCAAATATGGTGCATGGTTCTGAGTTCATTCCCTGTTTGCCTTGAAGATAAGGACATATTTTGAACTTCAAAAAGTTGTGTTGTATAATAAAGAATGGTTTCTGGGTAACCTAGTTACTCTTCCATTCCATGTGTCTAACAGAAGTGAAGATGGTTTTGTCAATACTCTTGCAAAGTCTTATTTCCTCACCTATAATAACTTGTCAGAAGTATGTTATATTTATGCTACACCTTCAGCCACTGGCAAAGAAATGACAAGAGTTAAATTTTTTTTTTTTTTGGTAGTTTGCTATCAACAGAACTTGTAATCTTTCTGTGAAGTTGTAAATGCCAGTCTCTCTAGTACCCTTGTGGGACATTCTAGGAGAAAAATAGGTTACTAGGAACAGGATTAGACTGCAGTCAAGAAGTACATAAATAATAGCAGAATTAATTTTAGAATTTAGTAGTTATCCACAGGACAGAAGAACAGAGCATGAGTTCTGAATTCCTCTAGTTGTATTAGGCTAGTTTAAATTAGAGATGTGCTGGGGAATAAAAGGCTATTGTAGTATGGAGGTGAGTAATAGTTGATCTTACGATTGCCATTTTTAAGAGGAATTTTCAAGACGATGCTTTTCAAAGAGAATATTAGTGTCCATTGCAATTCCTTCTTCATCGTTAGGTAGGAGGGCTTACAGAGGTGAAGTAATATTGTGTGAGCCCTAAAAAAAACTGCTCTGAATTTCATTTTAATTGAACTTGAGTCTTTATTGTTAAGTTTATGGATGAAGTGAAATATGAGGACGTTAAACAGACACTAGCAATAATAGAAAGGGCTTGAAGATTGATAGCCTGTGTGCATTTATATTTAAATTGAGTAACTAATTTCTTTAATTAAACTGTCAAATGATTGGAATGTGGTAATATTGCAAAGCAAGTGCAATCTCTTAAATTGAGATTGCTCCTATAATTAGCTGTATTTGGCTTGATCTGCAAACAAACCTCTAAGGATGAGTTAGCAGAGGGTATGAGAAGGTATCTCTGTAGACCTCACTGTGGAAAATGGGTCTTTAGATGTTTGAGATGTGATAGCACAAAGTCACCAATAATTCCAGTGAGTTGTCTGGAGGTCAGGCTGCTGTGCTAACAATACCAGAATAGTCTTTGACACTGTTACTGTATGCTTAGGTCTTTTGTTTGCTTTTACTTTTCCATCTTTAAGCTCTAAAAATACCAAAAATACCCAATATGTCTCTTGCAGGGATTTCTTCCAGAAGGTATGTTTGACCGTATTCTCACTGGACCTGTTGTGCGGGAAGAAGTAAGCCGGAGAGGAAGGCGCCCCAAAAGTGAGATTGCCTGCTACTGCTGCAAGCGTATCAGTTAACCCTCTGCTAGCTAATGGATTGCTTCCAGGAGTGGATCTGCCTAGCCTTCAGGCCTTACAACAAAACCTGCAAAACCTGCAGTCACTGCAAGTAACAGCAGGGTTAATGGGAATGCCAGCTGGCTTAACTACTGGAGGAGAAGCTAAGAACATGGCTGCCATGTTCCCCATGCTGCTGTCAGGGATGGCTGGATTACCAAATTTACTGGGCATGGGAGGACTTCTGACAAAATCTACAGAATCTATTTCAGAGGAAAAAAAGGGAAGCGATGCAAAGGAGTCAGATACAAAGAAAGAAAGGACAGAAGACCAAAATACGGATACTGGTGGTGAAAACTCTGTTTCAAGTTCTCCTTCAACATCCTCTGCTGTTGCAGCTGCCAATCCTCTCTCTCTTAACCCATTACTTTTGTCCAACATACTTTACCCAGGGATGCTTCTCACTCCAGGCCTTAATCTTCATATCCCAGCTTTGTCTCAGTCTAATATTTTTGATGTACAGAACAGTGAAAGCAATGACACAGGCTCAGCCAAGCCCACAGAAGAAAAGGAGGAAAATTCTAGGGTTAGAGATCAGGAAGACAAAGGGGGAACAGAGCCAAGCTCTCACAATGAAAACAGCACAGATGAGGGTTCAGAGAAAGCAGATGCTTCATCTGGATCTGATAGTACATCGTCTTCATCTGAGGATTCAGATTCTAGCGATGAAGACTGACCCTAGACTCTGCACTTAAATTATAAACTGATTTTGAATTTATTCTTTAATTATTTCATTGTAAATAATCCAGTGTTGAGTGCATCAATGATTTGCTGACCGAACATTTCAGTATTTGTTTAGAAGTGCAAACTGCTTTCAGAGACATTTTGCATGTAATATTTCTTGAAGTTCGTAAGTTTCTGAACTTGTATGTACTATCAAATACACAATGGTGTAAAATTACAACAAAAGGCATTATAATTTTGTTGGGGGGTTAATTTTATGAAAATAATGCTCAAGTAAGAGCTGTATATTTAATATATTTGCAGTGAACACAGAATACTTTATGCATATTACTGATTTAATTTGAATATAGTTTTACAGCCTCCTTGACACTTATAATTTACAGATCAAAACTCAGCAATAATTTGGGCAGCTAATGAATGTCATGAAAGCTGTAGAATCTACATCACCATCCATCGCTTTAATTACATGAAAATGCTCTAGTGTTGTGATGCACTGCTGTTTCCAATTCAGGTACAAGTGTGTTTAAAAGAAGATAAATTTTTCCCAATCAGCCAATTAAACTGGCTACCTGTTACCTCAGCTGAGTTAGTTTAGGAAGTTTACATTGGTTTCTATTACTTGTTTTCAGGTTTTGTTTTGTTTTCTAAAGACATCCTGTATATCGTGTTAAAATCTGAGTTATTTGAGATAGGACTGTTGGGGTTTGTTTTCCCCTTATTACAGCTGTTCTCTTTGACAGTAGTAAGGGGAAATTAAAGCAAGAACTGTCTTATCTCATGCTACTTGGCACCATGTAGATCTATTTAGTTTACACCTTGCAAAGTTTTGGGCTCCCTCTGCAGAATTAAAAGTCCCAAAATGAGGAGTAGTTTCCCCAAGACTCAGAAGAGGCAAACTGTCATAAAGTGCCACTGAAAAGACCTTTCAACACTGCATACTTCATGTAAAAATTGTTTGTTTGCTTTGTTTGTGTAGATTTCTATTTGTGTTTTATGTCATAAAACCTCCTGGAGTTACCAGTTAATAATGGTAAATAAAGTGAAGATAGTTTTGAACTCCTTTTGAGTTTAAACTTCTCTGCAGATTTAATCTGACTAAATATAAAATATTACCCAAAATCATTATTGGGATGTCACTTCATATATTATGCTGAGTTACCCACTAAAGAAAAAGCACTTTGAATAGTCAGGAAGACAAATTATTCCTAGAAACCACAGTAACAGGTCATAAGGCGTCTGTTTAAGTCCAAATCCTTAGAACCCTTTACTATATAAAATCTGTCTACTATTTGATGTGTGATATGATTCCTCCTTCTTCTTAAGCTGCTATTACTCTGACACAGTCAAGGCCCACATTCACATTTGCAGAAGTTCTGAACTGACTGAGACCTGAGTTGACCTTGGTTACGTTGTTTGCGGTCCAAGAATAGGCAGGTGTTAAGAGAAAATAGATACAGGTACTAGTGCAAATCATTGAAAAAGCTTTACGAAGGGATAAATTTAAAAAGAAAAAAAAAACAAAAACTGTATATTTTGATATAGTTCTGTTGCTTGCTTGTACAGTAAAACAACTGTGTTGTTTTTTATCAAGAACTTTACCAATGAAATACAAGTTTCTATGTGCAAAATCACTAGCCCCATGATTAGAAGCAGTATTACGTGTAATTACACAATTATACAAGTACCATTTGGATTGTGCTGGTTACGTATTTTCCCAAATAGTATTCTGATTTTTGGCCCTTCATGCAGTGTCTTAGCAATAGTGAAAACTAAAAACTGCCAAGAGAAGGGGGTAGCAATCCTTCATCATGAAAAAAAAAAAGAAAGTATTTCATATTTAATATTTTGCCCTTTGTAATATAGCACTTTTATTCAACTAGGATGCATCTATGAAATAGCCAAAGTTTTACAAACAGTTACTAACTTAGTTCGCTGATGGAGTATGTCAACGATACCATCACATCCCACCCTTACCCCATGAAACAAATCCTAAATCTTGTGGCTAAAACCTAATTTATATCAGATTTATGAAATAAAGTATTTTCCTAATTATGGTCAAGTGAGTTTGGTTACCATTCTAGTGATTCTTTCTATGTAATAAGGCAATTACAGTTTCAAGTAATGAAGGCTGGTGTAGACTTGAACATAATATATTGGGTTTATTTTTAATCATTTTGAACCAGAAGGGGAAAAAATGTCCCACTATCAGCTAAACTATATGCAAATACGGTTGTATAAAGTTAAGGGTTATAAGGAAACCTCAGTAGAATTACACTAATACTGAAGTTAAAATTAAAAGGATATCCA
This sequence comes from Cariama cristata, assembly GCF_000690535.1. Taxonomy (NCBI): domain Eukaryota; kingdom Metazoa; phylum Chordata; class Aves; order Cariamiformes; family Cariamidae; genus Cariama; species Cariama cristata. The sequence continues at coordinate 6,383 of NW_009619316.1, read as the reverse complement.
AGGTCATGATAAAGTGTGTGTTGGTAGTTACTAAAAGAACCTTAGCTGTTATTGCCTTGTATTTCTATCCCTTGTTTCAGGCTTCATGATCCAAGTCTTAGTCCAGGTTTTTTTTTTGGACATTTGCAATATTTGCCAGTTGTGTTCTGTGTAGTCTGAATTTGCTTTCTGTAGTTGAACAAGCGTCTTAAAAAGTCATTTGTAATTTATTGAATTACTTTCTATGATGTTCTATAGAGCAAATGGAAGTTTAATTATTTTTTATTAAACATATTCTTTGACTACCCATGATGTCGGTCTCAATGTGTGAAAGTAGTGCTCTCTGTGTAAGGATTAAACATGTATCTTCAGCAGCAAAAGTTAAGTTTTAACATTAAGCTCTAAAACTGAGATTATTACTAAGACCTTAAAAAAAAAAATTTTTTTTCAACCGAGGATGTAAATCGCCTCCCCTGCCAAGCCAAGACCATGCTTTTTACTGTTGTATAATTTTTCTGGGAATCAATGTCCTGTAATTCTGTTACCTTACAAAGTGAGCTGTTGTTCTAGCCCTTCGGTAGTTACAGTTAGAAAGGAGTATACAGTCTGCTCCAGAAGTTGACTTAATTTGAAATAATGATGCATCTAATGTTCCAGGGTAAGCATGTTGGCATTGGAGTACTTTTTGAATATTTCTCTTTAAAACTCTGTTACTTTCTACAGGTTTACTAAATCTTTTAATTATGTACACAGCACTTAATACTGCTATTTGTCATGTATTTCATACAGGGCACGGACGCTTCTCCTGAACACGGGTTGTCTCCTGGTTGTCAGGTGCCTTGTTTTAACCTGTCATTGCACTTAAATGATTCAGTGGTGTTGTCCTTACTTATTCCAGTCTGAATTTTGTCTTCAGATTGTGATCATCCTTTCTGAGCTTTTGCTTTCTCCAATCTGTACACAGGTGATAAAAATGCAAATATGCATATGAGCTCTGTTCTCGTGTTCTCCCCTGTTTCTTTTTTCCTTAGAAGTCCTGCAGAATCCCTAATAGTATTTTTTTAAATTTATTTTTAGCAGGTCTATTAGAAAACTGTCACATATGTAAAAAAAAAAAAAAGAGGGGGGAGAAATCAGGTCTTGTAATTTTACAATCCAGTCCTCTTAGTCTGTAAATTAAAATAGATGTATTTTTGAATGAAACAAGGAACAGATGATCTAGGCACAGTATTAGTGTTTAATTTCTTGTGCTCCTTTGAACTTTTTTGCAACAGTATCTGGATACGATGATTAAATGAGACTATTAACAAAGTGTCCCAGGCAAATTCCTATACTATTTGTTGTATCTTGCCTTTGAGAACATTATTTCTGCCATGTTATTTAGTAGTATATTTTTAATTTATTCCTCTGTATGACAGTACTGATACATCATCAAAATTAATGTTTACTTAATGCCTGCATTTAAGCTGTAGTGAGATGAAGTGTGCCTATTGAACATGGTTAGTATGAAGGGATCTGCAGTGTAGCATTATATGAAATCATTTGCAATGTAAAAGTTACTAACATTTAGTTGTATGAACAGTTTCTGATGTAGTTCTGTTACATCTATAATTATCTTCGACGTAAGCAAGCTGTATGAGTGTAATGTGGGAGTTACACTGCTGTAGTTGACCAACACTTCAAATTTTAGATCTGTACATTGTTGGGATATTGGAATTATGCTGGTGTCTACAGAGGAGACCAGTTGTAGTAGTGTAGCTACGGGAGTTTACAAAATAGTTCTCCTGGCTTATCTAAATGGCCCTGATGTTACGCAGACAGGCGGTGTTGTTTCTTTGTCACATTTAGAGGAAAAGGAAATAAAGATAATAGCTTTCCATAATTAAACAGTAAGAAAATCTTGATTGCTTTATTTTTAACTAATGATTTGTAAAATGAAATTTTTCTTTTAAAAGATAACAGCAGGGACTTCTGATGGTTAAGTGTGTCTGATGACAAAGGTAAGTTTCAGTTAACATTTGCCTGAGGAAAACTATCCTTTTAGGAGAAAACCTTTTCTAGCTTTTAGTAATTAAGTACATGTGAGATAGGTCTTTGAAAATATTTACAATATACACAGAGGAAGAATGTTGAAATGCATTGTAACTCTAGTGGTGTTGGTAAATTACATTATTCATTACTGCTGAAAGTTCCAGCCTGCCAGAAATGATAAATATTTTGATTGTAATATTTCAGTTTTTAACCCAGCATTTTAGGAACACTGTCCACTGAGAAATAAATACAAAGAATGAAGGAAAATTTTCCACAAAATAAGGTCGGCTGAAGTGTTGAAATGGAAAAGTACATACAGGTAAGTATCTCCATTCAGAATAGTTATGACCCCGAAACGCTTTGACTTAGATAATTTAAATTTTTGCTTCAATTTAGAATATTTTATACTCTAGCTAGCTAACATTCAGATTTCTTTTAAAAAAACCCCAAACTACTTAGCATTAATCAAACTCTAGCATTTCTCTACTTAAAAGGAGTGAGGGACATTTTCAAATGAGACAAATTAAGGCTCTGGGTTTTTTTTTTTTAACACTGCCGCCTTTCAGGATCGATCACACAAGGAAGGAAGGAAAGTGCCATTCACAAGATGCTGCCATAAAGTTATTCTGCAAAATGAGGACTTTTTTCCCCTGCCTCTTGTCTGCTTCAACCATGAACAAGACCTAAGAGTGCAAAATTCTCATTGGTGTTCCAGGTAAGGACTTCGGTGCCTAACCCTTTTATGGTCTCTTCTGCATATAAGGGAGGCTGGTTTGGGAAATTTTGGGGATCCTAAGGTCAAGTATGGTATCATCGTCTCTCTCTCTCTCATCATTGCTCACCAAAACTGATAGCATGTCCTCCAGCTGTTTTCTGTCCTGAGAACAGCTTTTGATTTGGGAGCTGCTGTGTCATGCGTTTTATCTCTGTTCAGCTTCTCAGAGCAGGTGGTAGGAGCTGGGCTTTTTGCTCCTGTAAGGCAGAGTTTCTAACTCCTAGTCTCTAAATGAGGTAAGTGTACACTGCTTCATTTTTTTAACACAGCAGCAATTCTAACCTAAATAAACTGGGAAATTTTTTTTTGCTTTTTTAGTGTTACAAATGTTTGAGAGTCATGAGATGAAGGAACATTCTCCTTTTCAAAGGACAGGTGGAATCTTCATGTAATCATTGGTCTTCATCACCTGAGGCTTAAGGTAAAATCCCAAATGTTGGAAAATTCCTGATAGTCATGCACATTGACAAAATCGCATCAGAAGTATCAGGAGACTGGCTGTGTTGGGAAGGTCCCAGGGGAAACACTGGAAGGTAGGTGTCTGTGGTGTGTTTTTTCTCTTTACACAAATACTTCTAAGAGTTGGTCATCTTGGACTTCTCTTACTAGATCGGACTTCGCCTGATACCTATCCTGCCTTATCTGGGAGGCCACTTTATTTCCCTGCAGGATAGCAACACTAACCACCATTTCAAAAATTCCTTGTCACAGTGAATCTTCACTGCTTGCAGCCAGTACAGTCAGGGCCTATGCTATGACTGTGCAGTATTTGGCCTCGAGATTTGCTACCTGCTGCTTGTATTTTGCAGGGAAACTACAGTTTATTATCAAAGTCACCAGGATAGGAAGGATTTGAGGTCATTCTGACAAGATTGACTAGTTGTTCTGTGAGCTGCAAACAGTACCTGTGTCTCTGGAGTGCCACCTGTCTGAAGAGCTCAGCCTGCTACAGCTGTATTCCCCAGTGTGACATTAATGGGATGGGACACACAAAACAAAGAAATACAGATGCCTGAAGCCCTTTGATGCTCTGAGTACCGTTTGTAGTTCATACAGAAGTCCGCTTTGTAGCATGTCTGTAAGCTAAGTTTCTGAAACTCGAAACAGTAAAAAATATATTTTCTTGTAGGATAGCCTAGCAGCTGTCAAGGACCCAGACTGAGAGGATGTATGTGGTATCCCATTAGAGTTTTGCATTGGTGGAATGTCCCGGTTTGGCTAAAACAGGACCAATTCTCCTTTCAGTAGATTTTCCTTCAGTGAAGTTTCTCTAAGTAACTGCACTTTCTGAAGCTGACTACGTGTTTTTCACAGCGTCTGCTTTTACAATTGATAGTGCTTGATGATTATAGTTGTTACTAAAATAACGGTAGGATTGGTATGCAGAAAGGCCCATGTTTATACTTCTTCCTATGGGAACCAAGGTGACAGCTGGCGCTCTTACGGTCCACAAGTGAAAAGCTGTAAAAGAGTCGCACCTGTGGGCAGGAGCAGACAGGACAGGTGACCAAAAACTGACCAAAGTAGTATTCCATCCCATACACATCATACTCAGTATAAAGCTGAGGGATCGCGGGCCTCGGCTGCTCCTTCTTTCATGATCAGCACCGCTGTTAGGACTCTGCTCGTTCTCCTGCCTCCAGTCCCAGTCTGCGTATTCCTGAATCTGGTTCCTGTCTGCTGCAGAATCCAGTCTGGAATGTCCCGTTGCCCGCCCTGCCATGCTGCGGCATGCAATTCGATGATCATAACTGGGAAGCTTAGTAGTAGGGTTGCATATTTTTATTTCTGTTATTAGTAGTATTAGTATTAATATTATTATACTATTTTTCATTGTTACTGTTTTATTAAAGTAGTTTTAATTTCCCAGCCCGTATGTATCTCTCCCTTTTTTCCTTTCTTTTCCCTTCTGGGGGTGGAAAGGGTTAATAGAGAGCATCTGCCATCTGCTTTCATTGCCAGCCCAGCCTTAAACAGTGACATGGTAACGCTACTGGCTGTAACTTATTCTTACAGTATTGGTAAATATGGAATTCAGTAGTGGAAATTACTCAACTAATTAACATGCCAAATAAGGGTATCTCTGTCTTTCATTGTTCATGTTGAACATGGCTATTGTCTTAAATAAAATTCTTGCTTCTTTGTAAGGTGAAAAAAGGGAGGAGAGCTGAAGTGGAGGAACAAGTGCAGTTAAATCTTAAGGGATGAAAAATATTTCAGTGTGTCTATTGTGTCTAAATGCTTTCTTGTCCAAGTAGTCAGTAGACCATTAAATGAAAAATTACCTTTAAGTCATCTACACAAGAGCAGTCAAGTTAAACCATTTATTTACAAAGTCTGGATGCATAAAAACATGGAGAAGTAAGCAAGTGTAATCACAGCATAACAACCTTGTACCTAGGCTTTATCTTTTAATACTGTGGGGGTTTGTTACTTTTTTCTTATCCAAAGGGTTTTGAAACAGCACATTAATGTTTCTCACTAGAAAGTAAAATACTATAGTAAGTTATTGCTGCTTTGATGAGTCATAACTATAGCTTAATGGAAAAACCCTATAGTATTATATACAGACTTCTGGGGGGCAGAAAGCATCCCATCAGTGCCCTGTATACCTCAAAGCAGCTGCTGCCTCACTGCAAAGTTCACAGCTCCTTCGTGTTCAAAAAAGAAATGCGAGATAATTATATACAGCCTAAGCATTCGTTTTTAATTTTACAGTGAAATGGGCGAGTCCTCCAAGTTGTCCTGGCAGGCCAGGGCGCTGCAGGCACGGGGGGACCCTGCTGCCATTGCCGTCTTCAGCACCACCTTGGGCTTTCTGCCACCATCTGGTGCTCTGGCTGCTGGGTAAAGATGCATACTCATGTCCTGGAAAACATCTCAGTTTAGCTAAATTATCTTTTCTTGACATTTCCCCCCCCCCGCCCCCCCCGAAGCTTTCCTTGTTAGCTTTGAACTGCTAGTAAATAAATGTCTTTAAGTACAGTGTTTTACCGATAGCTTCATTGACATGTACCTGCTGTAGGACCGACCTCTCCTTAAGGCTTACGTTTGGGAGTGCCCTGTCTGCTCGGCAGGGCCCTTACAATAGGAGCTCTGGCTGTCTCTCTCCAAGGTGTTGCTGTTTATCCTTTGGAAACTGAAATCGCCCGATTCACTTCATTACTGCGACGGCCGTTTAAAAGTGTTGACTCAAACAAAAGTGATTCAGATCAACTGAATCTTTGTTATTTTGTGGCCTTGTTTTGAGATTGTTTTCTTCCTAATAGTCTAAAATTCCTCAAATACATTTGCAGAACTGAATGTTGTTGTTTCTGCTTGGTTGTGTAAACGCTCTGCACAGCTGCCTTCAACAGAACTTGCATTCGTTGTCTTTTGGCTTTATTTAACGGTCTCTTATGATAGTTAACCGGTAATGTCGCTCATGAAGATCTCAAAACCTTACAGCGTGTCAGTGACCGCTTTGTGTAGTAATTCTGCAGTAACAGCAGCATCGGCACTCAGGAGTGAGGCTCCCTCCCGGGTCCCTCCGCGCCTCATTGCCGCGGGCGCAAGGCAGGCGATAGAAGGGGCGCCGGCCGGGCAGAACCAGGCCCAG
>NW_009619315.1:11584-14533 GCF_000690535.1 Cariama cristata | reverse complement strand
AATGGCAGCAGGGCCCTGTGCCCCGTGGACGCCGCCTTCGCCCAGTGGTTCTTGCCCGCCGTCTACCTGGTGGTGATTCCCCTGGGGCTGGTGGGGAACGGGCTGGGGCTGTGGCATCTCTGCACCGAGCCCCGGCGGGGCATCCGCCATCCCCTTAGCCTGCTGATGGGCAACCTGGGCCTGGCCGACCTGCTGTACGTCAGCACGCTGCCCTTCCTCGTCAGCTACTATCTGCGAGGAAGAGTGTGGCTCTTTGGGCAGGTCTGGTGCCGGATCACCCGGGGCCTCTTCCACCTCAACCTCTATGCCAGCATCGCCTTCCTCACCTGCATCAGCCTCCACCGCTACCTGGGCATCGTGCACCCGCTGAAGGTTCGGGGAAGGTGCCAGGGGGCAACTTCTTCAGTGTGGTTCAGCACAACAGTCTGGGTGTGGGTCATCGCACAGGTAGCTCCTGATTTTGCCTTCAGCAAGACGGACGACACGGGGACGCAGTGCCACGACACAACAGGGCACGAGAACCTGGGTGCCTACTTGCCGTACACTGTAGCCGTCACAGTGATTGGGTTTGTCATCCCGTTCCTCATCGTTGTTGGATGCTACTGCCATGTGGTGGTGGTGCTCTGCAGGAACAACACCATGAACCTCAGCCTCAGGAGAAGAAGCATCAGTCTGGTGATTCTTGTGATGATCCTCTTCTCCATCTGCTTCCTCCCCTACCACATCTTCAGAAACCTCAACTTGTTGTCTCGAGGCTGGCAGCTGCAAGGGTCCTGCACACAGGCTTTGAAGAACATCTACGTTTCCTACCAGGTGACCCGAGGCCTGGCCAGCTTCAACAGTGTCCTCAACCCCCTGCTCTACGTGATGACCAGCGAAAACTGCATGTCACGTATGAGGAGCATCCACGAAAGAGCCAGGCAGTCCCTGGGGTCCATCTTCAGAAGAAAAATCTCTTGCCCGATGGATGAGAAGAAGATGAGCATCATTCTTTGTGAAGAGGAGGCTTCTGATGAGCTCTGAGGTACCCAACACCCCCTCCAAAGGATGCACCGCTTCAGTTTGCGCTTGGTCTCTTCTTGGGAGCAGCCCCCCCCCACCTTGATGCCTGTTTTGCAGAGGGGTGGTGACTGCAGCATCGCTGGCTCGAATCTCACACAAGGCATCGACAGGACTGCTGGCATCAGAGGGCAAACTGGGATCAGGTTTTACAGCAAAGTTACTCAACCCAATCACTTTGCCTACAGTACGCCTGGGGATGGAAAGAGATGAACGTTGTGTTTACTCCAGTCCTGAAGTATTTCTTGGTCTGGCCGCCAGTGCAGTGGTCTGAGCTGGTTAACATCCCTCTGGCTCCCCGGCCGCTTATCGACCTCCTCCGTGAGTGAGGGATGGGGGAGAATGATGCCTCGTCCCCCCCAACTGCATCCTCTCTGCCCCACTGGACATGGGTTTGAGACAGGATTCCCTCCTTCACCTCAGGAGAGGGCACCGGTAATTAACTACTTGCACTGCAGGATAGCCAAGAGGGGGAATTTTTGCAGGGGTGGGACGGGGGGGGAAGTGCTTTGGAAATGGAAATATTCATAAAAATACCATTTTTAAAATATATGACTAAGCTGTGCCAGTTCCTGGGTTAGTTGTTCCTGGGTGACTGAGCTGCTTCAAGATCTGTGTTATCCTCTACTGCCCACCTCCTTTGCAGAAGAAAAAAGAATTTTAGCATTACTCACTCTTTTGGAAGAACATACAGCAGACAACAACAAATTGGCATTTTAAAGTTTCTGGAGGCTGTTAGTTGGGTTGGGGTTTTTTTGCAAGGTAAATGACTGCAGTAGCCTGAACCACAGCTTTCCGCAGGTAAATCCCAGGAGAGTTTTGAGATCTTCAGGTAGGCAGCTGCATCTTACTCTTGCATCCAGCCTTGCAAGAGGATTAGACAGGTCTATTAAAAATTAGGCAAAAAAAGAGAAGCAATGCTGGTTTGAAGGTTTGTGAAGGCAAGATTCAATGGTGAGGGCAGTCCGTCTGTCATCGCCGAGGGGGCTGTGGGGATCTCTGCTTTAGGGGGAGCAGAGGCTCCTGAGTGGCATTTTAGTTTTTGCTCTTGGCGTTCCCCACCATGATCAGCTTGAATGCCTCGGTCCTTGTGAAACAAGCAACGTGATTTGTAACGGCAGATCTTGCAGCTCGGCTGAAGGAAGAGGATTGTGAGTTAAAAATCAGCTTGTTCTGGGAAAGTGCCAACCCACGGACCCTGCGCTCTTTGGCCCAAAGCGCGATACTTATCACGGTCAGCTGCTCCTCGCACGGACCCACTTTTGCTGCTGTATGGAGGGAGCCGCGGCTGGCTTTCAGACGGAGTTAATATGTCTAAAGTGCAAATAAACGCCTAATGCTTTCAGTTCTGAGTCGCCTGGCTTCTTTTAAAGCTTTATAGGAACCCAGGAGCCAGCTGGCCTGCGGGCTGGAGCAGGGTCCCGCCTGCTGCAGGGAGTGGTGATGAGTTTCCCAGGGCTCTGCAGATGGGGAGCTGCCGGGAGCGCTGCCTGCCTGCACGGCCGGACCGCAGGCAGCCGGTGGAGAGCGATGCTGGGCCAGGCATGCACTCAGGTAAGTCCTCAGGGTCTGCTCAGCACCAGGCAGGGATCCACAGCAAAGCCCTGAAACTTTCAGCTCCCACCTCATCCAGAGGAAACCCAAAGCCAAAGCTTAAATTCCCGAATGAGACATTCTTCTGTCTCTGCAGTAGAGAAGATCTTTGGGATATTAGGATGAGATCTGACCTCTGCTCCTTGCGCACACTGCCTGGATCTGGGCTTCTCCAGAGCTCTGAATTCTTCTCCTCCTTTCCTGAAAAACTACCCACGCCTCCAAAAGCTGTCCAACTCTTCCATCTTCACACATGGATCCCATCCAAGATGCTACAGCTCCCCACAGAACTGGCGT
>NW_009619315.1:10745-11567 GCF_000690535.1 Cariama cristata | reverse complement strand
CAGCACCCTGTCACTGCACCCACTTTGTGCAGGAGTGATGGAAATAAAGCATTGCTGCAGCTCGGGGAGGGAACGCTGCATAGGAAGTGCCAGCAAACTCTGCTCTCACCCCCTGCGTCGCTGTGCCCAACTCCGTCTTCTCCAGTGCCCCCTCATGCCATTGTTAATGATGATTTAAAGATCTGTATCCTGAGAAGCATCTCTGAGCCCCAGGGACAGTTACAGCCATAAATCCACTCATTTTTCTGCGTCCTGCATCTGTCAAATCAGCAAAGGCCATTAAGAATCTGTGTGTTGGGCTGATGCCCCTGAGATATTGTTTTTGTTTTGTTCTTTTTTTTTTTTCTTTTTAATCTCTTGCTTTGCAGTCCCCTTCATTCTCAGGCAATGCTGCTTCTCCCTGTGAATTAAAACATGGAGCTCCTTCCCTTTATTAGCTGTATGTGTAATTAAGGGCCAACTGCTGGCACATGAGCCTGCATGGCCAGCTTTTCCAGCTGGTGATGGAGGAGCAAAGCAGCCCTCCTTCCTCCAGCCCTCACTGCCAAGGGAGCCTCTGTCCCTCGCAAAGAGCAGCCGCTGCTCTCTATGGGACACTGTAGGCGCATGGTCACTGCTGAGGACCTGCCCAAAATGTGTGGGTACCGCTGATCCCTCAAAATCTCCCCAGTGCTCTTTATCCCCTGGGACCAGAGGGGTGGGATTGTCCCTGGAGCAACCAGCACCCACTGCTCTTGCTCTGTGCTGGTCCCCACTTGTGACATGGGGAGGGGAGGACATCGCACATTTTTGGGAGTGGATGAGGGGACAGGGAAGGTGGGG
>NW_009619315.1:6195-10716 GCF_000690535.1 Cariama cristata | reverse complement strand
CCAGCCGTTGGCAGAGCCATGCACAAGTATTTGCTGCTGGCAGGAGGGGGGTCAGTGCCCACCGGAGCTACTGTGCCATGGTTGCATCCTGCAGCAGGCGTCAGCCTCGGTTCCTGGCTGGCACAAGGGCAGCGACAGGAGCCAAGTGGGATGCAGCAGCGCCTGGGTCTGCACCCGCCTGCTCGGGGCTGGCTGTGAGCAAGGTCCTTGCCCCTCCGCTGCAGAGACCTTCCAGTGCTGTCAGGTTCCTTTACACGACCGGCACATCCCCACCGGGTGAAATGGTTCTGCAGGAAAAAATAAATTCATTTCACCTCTTTCAGGCTCCTGGCTTACAATGAGCTGAATGTTCCTCTTTTTCCTTGGCTATGTGTTGCCTGACTTGAAGATGCCTAAAATCAGATGAGAGGAATCCCACCTGTACCCTCGGGTTTTCCCGCAGCCTCTCTTGCACAGCAAAGTGGAACAATGACCTTGTCTGCAAAATCGACCTGAAAGCGGATTTTTAACTCCTTTACCCAGATTAGACCCAACCACCAAGCCAAATATGGTGGGAATTCTCCTGCTGACATTAATGGGATCAGGACCAAGCCTGGAAAATTGGCAGCATTTTTTGCTTCATAAAATAAATCTCTCTGGGTTGAAGATTTGTTGCAAGCACAGTCAAGACTTGTTATGTTAAAGAGAACTTTTGAGCTGACAGCCCAGGGAAGCCCTTCAGGCAGAACTAACAGGCACATGTACAGATGCACAGATGTACAACCATTTTCTTTCTCTAAAACGCAAACCTGTTTTTCTTGGCATGCAAAACACTCTGCGAGAAGAAAACGTTGCTATCAGCAGCACCTAAATGCATAGGACTCAACTCTCTTTAATTCCTTATTTCACTTTGCACAGATTTCTAAAAAGAAGCTAAACCCATCGTGTTTCCAGGGGCTTTGTGTTTCCAGAGGCACCCAGCAAAGCGAGGGAGCGAGAGGCTCCCGTGTGCCAGCGGTGGGGAGTGGGAGCGAGCAGTGGGTGCCGCGGGAGCTGCAGAGACTCCTTGAATTCAGCAAAACGATTGCCAGGCCTTGTTTAACAGCGGCTGGCCGCAGAGGTACAAGAGGTTAGCCCACTGGAATAGGAGGATTTGCCCCCACTGGTGAATACAGAGTTCACGGTGTGTGATACATGGCCTCTGGCTGAAATCTGGCTCTGATCGAGCTGCCCACCTCACTTCAGGGGGGCTGGTATGGCCAGTAAAGCCCTGTTTGCTAAACAAGCATGGCTTGGCTGCCCTGTGCTGAAAACACGGGCTTATGCATTTGTGTCAGAGATTTCCACAGCCTGCGGAAGCGGGAGCTGCTGCTCGGATGAGGGCTGGGGGTGCTGGGGACATCGCTGCAGGACTGAGATGGTGCACGGGGTCCCCACCATCCAAACAGGGCATCTCCTGCAAGATGCGAGACCTGCGAGAGCCCCCAGGCCCAGGCAGAGATGTGCAGACCACGTGCGAAGCCGGAGGAGAAGCAGCGTGGGCTGGAGGCTCCCGCAGGGCTCGGCTCCCTGTTACACCGGGCACCGGGCAGTGGGACTTTGTGGTGCATCTTTGACGGCGTGGTGGGAGGCTGCAGTGCGCACTCTACGAGGGCTGAGTCACTCACGTTGCTAATGAAAGGTCACAGCCTCCTCAGATTCAGCGAGAGGTATTTATTTCTTCAGCAAAACAATTTCAATGCTAAAGCACCTTTGGCTACAGGGACAACAGACCTGATAGGTTATCTTATTTATCAAGGGTATCGATCAGACTGGGCAAGGAATAGTAGATGCAATTACTCCAGGTGACCTGGGAAAAAATGGTAAATATACCTGGAACTGGGTGCCACTGGTGAAGCTTTTAATAAAAGAGAAAAATCTGAGTCTGTCTATGCTCTGCAGAGTGTTTTCGGCATCTGGGAGACCAACAGCTTGTGAAGAAGAGCAAATCACATAAATAGAATAATATTTAGCATGACTGTGTGAGGCCATCAGTCTAATATTATTCCTGCAGTGCACGCAGTTATAAATAGGTGATGCCGTGTAGCGTGGGACCTGGGGGGAGTGAGAGCTAAGGAAGGCACTGGCAGCTCGGAGGCAGGAGCACTGCGCAGCTTGCAGCTGTAACACGCATTTGTATGTGCGTTACAGAGCGACTGCGGCTGCACCCTGCAGGCAGGGATTTGTCCTGGAGGACTTGGCGAGCCCAGGCTTGATAGACACGTGCCATTTTTCAGACTGTCCCTCTAAATATCCCCTAGCAGCAAGTCCTCCGTGCCTCTTGCCGTCGGTGCTGCTCGATGCTCAAGGCAGGGGTCAGCACGGAGAGCAGGGCAGTGAGAGATGCTCGGGAGCTGCTCCATGCACCATGGACTGTGCTGCCTTCTCAGCAACCTGGGAGGAGACTATCGGTTGACTTTCATCCAACACCTCCACTCTGCCCCGACCAGGAGATGCTCAACTTGGATCTGGCTCCCTGAAGAGCCCTTTGTGCCAGGGTGCAGCCCAGTCAGCGTGAAATTCTTCTGCTTGTTTGGGCTCATGGGCAATAAGTTTACCCTAAGGAGCATCAGCACCACAGCTCCTCCTCGGAGAGGCTGCTTCCATGCTGTGCAGAGGATGTCCAAGGACAGGAGACAGATGAACTCCATCCTGGCTGCCTTTGCTCCGATGCGGAGATGCTGCTCAGCAGAGGTGGGGGAGAACCACACACCACCGCTCCCAGTCAGCTCTGAGCAGCCCAGACCACCCTGCAGCACCATCGGGCCTCCGGTCGAGGCCTTTTAGGACGAGAAGGTCCCATGGCAATGCGAAGCTGCTGGCATGGAGGAGAACTCAGAGGTAGGTCTGGTGGTGGTGATGCCATTCTCACTGAATAAAGTGTTACTTGGTTGTGGAGGCAAAAATCCCCCTACAAAAAGAGTGTGCAATGCTGGGATGGCAACACAGTGCTGTGCTGAGAGCCCAGAGGAGCCCAGGGATGCCGAGAGCCCTTGGGATGCAGCTCATCTGGGTGCGTGGGGCTGTCCAAGACCCCAGCAGGTCTGCAATACCCAGCAGGAGATTCTGCAGCCTCCCCAGGGCTGCTGGGGCAAAGCACGTTTCTGTGTGCAAAGCAGAAACAACAACAGCCCCACCACCGCAGCCGCTGTCCCGCTGCACTGAGCCGGGAGGTGGGGAAGAGCTCTGGCCAGTTTGCCCCAGGGCCAGCTGCAGAACCCAGACACCGAGGGCACAAGGTGCACAGTGAAGGAGGGGAGCCCCGTGAGCTGAAGTATTGGGGAGAAATCTGTGTTTTGACCCACCTGTGCACAGGGATGAGCATGGGGCATCTCTCCACGGCTGGATTTTGTGGCCACAGCTGGTGGTGGAGGAACCGATCTCTGGGTGGGTCGGTGCCTCTTCCCTTTCTTTGCCAGGTCTCCATCTCATAACTCCTTATCCCCAGCTTTACTGCCAGTAGCTCTGGTTAGCCCCGATAGGAGCAATCCCAGCAGCACAGTAGAGGGTTTCTTTTCTTTTCCAGTGCTGCACGGATGAGGAGCAGAGGGTGGTTTATGAATGAACCCAAGTAGCAGACTCAGCCTGGGAGTACGGGGCAGCATCCCTCTCCCAAAGGCACAGCACAGGGATGAGCGATGGACTTGCAGTCACATTGGCACCTGCAAATCCCAGGCTGGGGGACAGCTCACAGCTCTCAGTCTTCCTACACAAAGGGGACCATTCACATGCGGTTCCCAAGCCAGAAACCCCAAAATGGCCATGCCCTGACTCTCTTGCCTGGCCCTGTGTGGAGGTGCCCTGGGGGGACACCCAGATGAGCATTGTCTCCTGTCAATGCTCAGCTCCTCACCTCCCACCCCAAGAGATACTCAAACAAGGGACCTAAAAATTAGCTAAATATTTCAGAACCCAGAGAAGCCTCCTGTTTATTGTCCCATTTAGCTCAGGTGGTTTGCCTGCCTCCAGAAAAGCCTAGTGTTAATTTGATTTCCTATAACTGATTCATGGCAGATCTGGCATCCTGATGCCCAGAACAGCTGTGACTCCTGTGCCGCCGTTTGCTCTGCCCCAGGGACACCACACAGCCCCCGAGCGTGGCTGGAAAGAAAGGGCCAGGGCTGGAGCAGGGGACAAACAGCTGGGCCAGGCGCACACGGGAACATCTCTGCATTTGCAATTCAGAGAGGATGTGTCTCATCTCCCCAATTAATCCTTCCAGAGAAAAGCGTGGAGAGAAGCAGCTGGAAAATCTCTGCATATAAACAAGACTTAGTAAAATTTGCAGTTTTGAGGTGGAGGAAGAAATATGTTCCCAACACGGTGCTTTCCCTGCAAGAGAAAACAAATAATTTCATTTTGTTGTATTCATTCCCAACTGGGAACCTGCTACGCTCTCAGGCACGGTGCAGCTGGAGCATTTTCACAGGGTAATTCACAGCTCCCTCGGCTGGGAAATCGCTTCTGGCCTCAAAGCCAGAGCCACTTCTGGCCAGTGGAGTC
>NW_009619315.1:3201-6153 GCF_000690535.1 Cariama cristata | reverse complement strand
CATCTGGGTGGAATCAAACATTGCATTGAAATAAGTCGGTGTCTGGCCGGGAAGCTCAGTCAACACCCCAGTGCCGGTTCCCTGAGCTTCAGGGGAAGAACAGGAAAGGATGTCTTGAGTTTTACTAATAAATGTACTTTTCCCTGGTTGAAGTGCTGGGGCCAATTCGTTTCCTACCGGGTTATTTTTAGCATCGAAACGAGCCATTTGCTGTAAACTGTCTGCCTGGGAAGCGAAGCCCGGGGGCAGCAGACAGGACTGCCGCAGCTCCCGCACCACGAGGTCACCGCCTCGGCTGCCGGCATGGCCAAATCTCAGCCGCAGCAGAGCTCAGCTCGCCGGTGGGACCGCAGCCACCACCACTCCTCCCTGAAGCACACCCAGGCACGCACACGAGCTGCCGGAGCCGGGAGCAGCCGCCTCCTGCCCCATCCAGCCTGCGGTGCCCGGCAGTGGGACCCGTGGGAAGGAGGGTGCCATGGGACCCGGTTAACGAACCAACCATACCCGCAGACACCTTTGGCACTGAAGCCACCCACAGGGCTCCCAGCAGGGCCCACGGTGCTCAACTGGTGCCAGGTGGGCTATGATGTGCCACACAGCATGCCAGAGCCCATCGCTCAGCCAAGGGTGTCCCACAGGAACCCCACAGTGGTTCAGGACCTTTCCCGTCCCCGCAGTGCAGTGCCACCGTGGCACGGGCTGCCTAGCAGGACAGGGGCGAAGCTGTCATCAGGGCACCCTCTGAAAGAGCCTTGCATATTTGCAATTCATTCCCAGACCCTTTAGCACCCCACCCTTGACCTTCCTGGCACCCTCACAGCCTGTGATGCAGCAAAGTCATTTATAGCATCGTGACACTGCCATGATGGGAGCAGAGGAGCGCTGAGGATCAGGCCCTGCTCTCCATTTGGCCAAGGGTTTGACGTGGCCGTGTTTCTATGGTGAGTCTGCGGTCATGGCCATGGCAGCTCATCTCCAGATTAACCTTCCCAAGAAGCGAGACCCTTCAACAAACACGTCCCAAAAGCCTCTCTCCTTCGTCACTGAGGTCCAGTGGCTCCTCTCAGGGAACAGCCCACCCCAGCACCGGCAGCGGCACCGCCGAGCCTCCCACTCCCGAGCCCCAGTCCAAACTGGTTGCCAGCTCTGATATAACAGGCTTTCAGCAAATATTTCCACAAATTATTAAGCAGGGGCATTATTATTTTATCTTATTGTCTTATTATTAAACCCAAGATCTTCAAACCAAATAAATGAACCAACTAAAGCAGCTGAGATCAAGAACTTGCTAAAGCAGAGCAGCACCTTTCCCGTTTGGTTGCAGTCCAGGCACTTTACGGCAGGTACTTTGTGCCAACTGACAGCTTTCCAAGCATATAAAAAACTTATTAGGCTGAAAATAGAGTTTGTGACCATTAACTGTCAAGAGCACTGTCAGCATTTCCAGCCCAGATCTGCTTCGTGTACTGGCAGATCAGGCTGCGAGGGGAGGCAGGGGTGGGGAGGATGGGGCTGTGCGGCCCTGTCCTGGTTTCAGCTGGGGTAGAGTTAATTTTCTTCCTAGTAGCTGGCTCAGTGCTGTATTTTGGATTTAGGATGAAAATAACGTTGATAGCACGCTGATGTTTTTGTTGTTAAGTAGTGCTCAACCTCAGTCAAGGACTTTTCAGTTTCCCATCCTCTGCCAGCGAGGAGCTGTGCAAGAAGCTGGGAGGGAGCACAACCAGGAGAGCTGACCCCAACCACCCAAAGGGATATTCCGTACCATAGGACGTCATGCCCAGTGTAGAAACTGGGGGAGTTGGCTGGGAGGGGCTGATCGCTGCTCAGGGTTGGGCTGGGCATCGGTCAGTAGGTGGTGGGCAATTGTATTGTGCATCACTTGTCTGTCTTGGGTTTTATTCCTCTTTCTCTTTGTTATCTCCCTTTTCATTACAATCATTATTATTATTACCACATTTTATTTCAGTTATTAAACTGTTCTTGTTTCAGCCCACGGGTTTTACCTTTTTCCATATCTCCTCCTCATCCCACCAGGATGCATGGTACTTAGCTGCCGGCTGGGGTTAAACCATGACAGGCCCCCGGCAGGACCCATTTTGGGTAGGAAGGGTAATTGGGGAAGGCTCAGTAATGGGCTGTGGGGTATCAGGAGGAGGCACAGCCAAGGTTTAGCACGGCTGGCACTGGGCGAGGTGGCTGAAGACAGTCATCTGTGGAGCTGTGTCCGCCTGCCCTGGGGTTTGAAACCTGCAAGTCACATCCACAGTGCCCAGGCAAAGGCAATGTGCATTTGCAACCAGTTTATATCCAACGCTTCATTAATTCTCTTGCTGAACTTCAAGATTACCATGCAGAGCAAAGTGCCCGCAGCCATCTGAGCTATAAAGAGTCGGGAAGGAGGCAGTGAGGAAATCCCAGAGCCGAGAGAAAGCCATGAGGTTCCTGAGCCTCCAGTAACCCTGAGCGTGGCCTGTAGGACGGAGACAAGTTAGCTCTGGCTAGCGGGAGGATATTTCACAGGAAGATTTATGGAGTCATGGGGCAGAAGCTAACGCTGCTGTGTCCAGCCTGGATCCGGTCTGGGACTCTGATGCAGAAGAGGGCATCACCGTGGTCCCTCACACGGAGAGGAGGGATCGCTCCCCATGCCCGGCTCACCCTGCTGCCTGGCCTGGGACAGCCGAGCAGGGCTTGGGGTCCCGTTCTCATCTGGGCAGCTGCAGCTGGTTGTTATTCCTATCTTGGTATCTAATCCTTTCTAGAAATGAACTAATCCATTGCTTTAAAAATATCCTGTGGCGTTGTGAGGCTATAATCTCCGTATTAAATGGCATTAAAGCCAGGATAGCTGATGCTTTTACTAAGGCAAAAGAAAACATCTATTTGGTCTTTAAAAATAACCAAAAGAAGCAGAGCAAGCCAGGATGGTCCCCAAGCCCCCGGAGA
>NW_009619315.1:2147-3098 GCF_000690535.1 Cariama cristata | reverse complement strand
CAGCCGGTACCGCACGTCCCGCTAACGTTGACCCCTTTGCTTGGGGACAGGAGCTGTCCGCGCAGACCGAGGCAGCATCGATGCTCGAAGCAGCTGGAGCAAAGCTGGGGGGTGCTCCCACCTCTGCCCACGTACATCGGGCTGGGGGACCGACTCAGACCCACACTGCTGGTCCCTATTTAGGGTCTTTCATCTGAGACCGTTAAGCAGCTTTGCTTATTTCAATCCATTAAAACCAGAAAAGCTTTTTAATAAATTCGCCCTCCCCCCAGCCTGGAATTAGTAGATGTGGGCCAATTAGACACATCAATTAGGCACTGGTTTAAACACAGATGAGGTCTGACTTTGTTCACCAACCTCAGAAGGAAGCAGCTTCTCAAAGTTCACCTCCAAAGGACTGAATAAACAAGGTACATGCGTTCCCGGTCACAAGCACCTTACAAGAGAAACACATCACTTCAACTTCTATTTTATTTTCAGAGCTCTCGCTTTGTCTCTGCCTCCCCATGCAATAAAAATGAGACATTTAATCTCATAATGCAACTTCTCACTGGAAATCAATGATAAAGTACATTATCTTGCCTGACCTGATCCTGCGGCTCCAGCCTGACCTTTCTCAAGTGCAGCGAAGTCGGGGGAAAGACAAAGGTTGAACTGAGGGAGCTTCCCAGTGGGAAAGCGTGAAACTTTGCTGTGCCTCCGGAGGGACTGCCCTGCGCAACGGCCGTCTGACACCGCTTGGTCTCCCTCATGCCCCTGTGCTCGCTGCATGCGGGAAAAAGCAATGCGTGAGCAATAAGACGGCAGAGCAGGCTGATTTCAGCACCTTCTTAATTATGAAGCCTCCAACGCCATTGAGAACGCAGGGCTGTGGGCGTTACTGCGGGTCCCGGTTTCATCAGGGCTGGATTTGTTACGGGGGGGTTTCTCATGAGGAGATGGATCCTGCTA
>NW_009619315.1:0-2135 GCF_000690535.1 Cariama cristata | reverse complement strand
AGCGTTTATTCCACAGGGGCCTGTGACTTGCATGAGGTCGAAGCAAACCTCAAAAGGAGAAACCAGTGATGTCCCAAGCCCCCGTGGGAGTGATCAACAGCTGCTTCTTTGTGCCCGTTGCTGAATGAGACACTCCTCCAGTGCTGCTCCATCGATGGCATCTCCTTTTCCAGAAAAAGCATTTGCCTGAATCTCTGTAACTCCCAGCGCAGCAGGGAAAGGCCATGCCGAGGTAAGATCCGTGCCACAAGATACTGCCAGGTGAGGATTTCTTCTGGGGTCAGGAGAAGACCTTGGAGCCAGCCAAGGTCAACCCACCACAAGACCCAAGGAGGACTGAGCTAGCAGAAACCATAGCAAGGACGTGCTGAGAGCTGTTCACACTGCGGGGCAGAGATGCCCCCCCTGCCCCAAATGGCCCCAGCCACCGGGAGGGTGAGGTCTCATCCACAGACCCCCTCCCTGTGTAGGCAGCACTTTGAGAAGGCCATGCTCTACCATCTTTGCCCAAGCACTGCTGGCTGTCATTGCAGACACGTTTGGGAACAAACTGGGGAGGATTTAGGTAACATTGATGCTGCTGCTAAAGGAAAGTGTGCAAGTAGCTCATGCCTGTCTTCACCCATGGCTGGAGAGCATCTCCCAGGGTTTTGCATGCTTGAACCTGCACTGGCATGTTGGCCTAACGGCTGCACAGAGCAGTTGGCTTTGGATAACACGCTACAGCATCAGCTTAATGCTCTAAGCTTGAGGACCCCAGAATTTGACAGGCAAGGCACTTGAGGCCCCCAGAACCCCTCCTAAAAGATGTGTGACAGGCACCCAGTGATGTGATCACTGTAAGATCTCCTTCCTCTGTAATGGAACCAACAGGAGCTCAACTAGAAGCACTATGTCCTGTCTTCAAGGTGGGATGTCATTGCTGACCAGCGGAAAAAAATCACCAGCAGCTAGACAACAGCCAGCAGGTGGTCCCCACATCGCTCTGCGCCTGGAGGTCTGACAGCGTCCCGGGTCCCATTAGCAGGGCTGCAAACGACACCACGAGGAACACAAACCAGACACATTCCTCCAGCAGAGGCTTTGCTGCATGATTTAGGAGGCTACAAGTGCTACGGTGTCGAACAGCAATCCACTGACAGCTTGTGCTGCTGGTGATGGATGCTGGAGCCTGTATTTTTTTCTTCAATAACAACTTTAACTAACGATGCTGGCACAGAGGCTTGGCAAGGAGGAGGGAAATGGCAAGTGTTCAGGGTGAAAAAGAGTTCGCTATTACAATGGGAATGGACACCATGTCCCTCGTGCTGGCCATGGAAATGCGGAGGACAGAGCTGGAAGGGGGCTTCAGGAGTCATCCCCTGCTCCAGGAGAGCACCAGCTGTACCCAGAGCACTTTCAGCAGACAGCCAGACATCTGCTTATCTGATTTTTAAACTCCTCCAGTGATGGGTCTGCCAAAATCTCCCCAAGCAATCTGTTCCACTGTTTCATTGTCTTCATGGTTAAAAAGTTTTTCTCATGTCCAATTCAAACCTCCTTTGCTGCAATTAAAGCCCTAAGCGTCTTGTCCTCTCCAGAGACAGAAGTGAGATGGATGAAGAGGGATGTAATCCTGCTCATTGGTTTGTTTTCCTTGTTTGTTTTATTCCCAGTCAAAAGGAGAGTTTATTTCTTGAAGGAGATGCTATCTCCTGCAACACAAAACTCACAGAAATATCTTTCTATTTTTAAAAGAAGTGACACATAAGGGTTACATAAAAGCTCAGGAAATCAGTAATGAGAAACAGGGTCTTCACTTTGTGGGCTCTGCCTCCTACCACAGCTAATTTCCCCGTGCCTCGGAGCTGACCCGGGCTGTCCGCAGTGCATCAGCACGGGGAGGCTCCGCTTGCTGCCCCCCATGCCAGCACCGGGCTGGGGGGCCCCGCATCCCCCTGCGCCTGCAGCGTCTGATGAACGTGCCAAAGAAATCGGCAGAAACACTGAACCTGGTTATTTTGTTCCTTTCTGCTCTCTTAGAACGGCACTGGACACAACAGGCCAGACCATCCGCTCTGATGACTGGCTGGCAAAAGCAAAGGTAACACCGATAACACACGCCGCACGGTGTTCCTCGCTGCCATGGATGTGAA
>NW_009619314.1:16923-25068 GCF_000690535.1 Cariama cristata | reverse complement strand
GGGGGGGGAAGAGAGATTTTAAAAAATAGTTTCATGTTTAGTTTTTATCTGAAGATGATACTTGAATTCTGAAATGGATGCACTTTCAAATAAGGTTTCTAAAAGGCTCAGCCATGCAAAGAAGAAACACATTTAGGATACGTACGAAGAAGTATTACACTTAGGGTTGAATGAAAAGTTTCAATTAACCAAACCAGCTTTTTTAAAAATATTTTTGACAAAGCTGCTGAGTCAAAAGATCCACAATTACGGCAAATGCAAAATATACATAAAAAGGCAGTGGGAGACACTCCACCTGCTTCCTCCCATTAGCATCTTACCAAATCTGCCCACTGAGAAACCCATCTACGGCACAGCACGTATGAGGATGTAAAAACCACTCACTTTGGAGGGTCAAGAGGGAAGAGAAACAAAGAAGTGAATAACCTGGGTCATGTTTTTCAAAGCAATGGGGAAACAAAACCAGATGGAGAAGCAAAACTACGAGGCACAAGAAGGAAGGGAGAGAGAAATCCCTTCATTACAACTGGCCACTTGAATGAAGTGACAGATCCTCAAAAGGGAATTTAAAGACATCAGAAGGCAAGTTTTTCTGTATACTAAACAAAATACTTGGAAAACAAGCTATAAGGGAGGCCTAGAGGTTCCAATTTCTCTTATTTTACAGCAACCAAGTGGTCTCCATTGAGTCCAGCAGCCCAAAAGGAGGTCAGCGTTGAGTCAAGAAGTTGAGTTGGGATTTTCCCTTCCAGGGGACATCGGAGGGGATGCTGGGGGCAGCCTGGGCTAAGCCAGACCCCACAGCCCCGGGCAGGGGCAGGATGCTCATCTTCGGGGATCATCATAGGGGTCCCAGCCCTGAGCCATCTGCCCGGACCTCCCGGCTCACCCTTGGCAGTAATTCTCTGTTTCAGCAACTGAAATCTCCCAGCGCAGCAGGGTAACAACTTCCTCGCCGGTCATGGAGCAGTCATTGTGTCAGTTTGCCAGACCAGCACATTTCAAAGTCATACATCTCACCCAAAAAACGGCTCTGCCATGGTAGGCAAATAAATTGTTGAGCCATTAAAAACACAGCAGTCAAAAGCTCAGCCAGGCCCACGTGTTGTCAAGCACCGGATCAATGATGCTGCACTAACATTAGGGAAAAAATGCCCTCATTACAAAGAAAAATACATCTCACCATCATCCCAAAGACCGCAAAATGGGGGGTGGGAAAAAAATCCTGCAGAAAGTAAAAAGGGGAAATAGAGAGAAGTGATGGGACCCAGCCTGCGGTGCAGGGAAGGGAGCACAGAGCAGGAGTTTGGAGCTGAGCTGTAATCCCTGCTCAGCCATCGAGCAGCCTTAGGAAATCAGTTAACTGATTAACTGATGAAGTGATCCTGTTATCTGGAAATGGGGATAACCGTTCTTACCCACCTACATCCCTTGAAGAGGTGTGATGGGATTAGTTAGCAGCAGATCTAGAAAATGCAAATTGCTAAGCACACTAACAAACAGCGCGTGTCTCCGCTCCGGCGCTGGCTGCTGGGTGGGATGAAACAAGCACTGCTTTTCCCACTGGTGTATCATCTTTCTTTTGTGGATTGCCAGAGGAGTCTGGCTGCACGTGGTCATCAGAAAGCAGAGCCATAAGGATGACTCAACCCATGCCCAGCTCATGCAGGGACAGCCCTTATCCAGGTGGCAATTCCCAATGCAGCTGAGAAACCCCATCCTGTGCTGGTGCTCACATTACTTAGAGGTCCCAACCACAAAAAAAAAAAAACAAAACAAAACAAAACAGAAAGCAATTTATTTCCTTCCTTTGTCATATTGCGCATTGCAAAACCACCACCATGTCTCTCCTCCACTTCCTCTGGAGTAGCAGGACACACAGGCCCCAAGATGCTCCTTGGAGGACCCCATTTCTCCGCTGCTCTCGAGCTGTTAGGGATATTCACAATATCCCTGTTTCGGCAGCCCAGGGTGATAGTCACCTCCAGCACAAAGGTTCAGTTGGGGCCTATGACACCCCCAAGCCTTCACCTCTCCCGTTATGCCCCGTCTCACACTGGATCACTGATCCATGTATGTTGTGTTTACCTCACTGAATAGCACCACATCATTTTTGAGACCATTTTCCCGATTTGCCAAGATCCTTTCAAATTCTAGCCCTGTTCTGCAAAGCCCTTTTGGGCTTTTCCCACCCTGGAATGACCTGCAAATTTGATAAGCATGTTACTGCGCCACCAATATCACCCCCAAAAGCCAGAGAGGAGTGCCCACCCCAAGACAGCCCTGGGTAACCCTCAAACACACTCAGGGCTGTTTCCATTTCAACAGGGAGCCAGTGATGACTACCCTCCAACGGCAATTTCCTACCCAGCCCTTTCCTACCTTAAAAGACTTTCTTCTGGAGCACGCTGCCCTATTTACCTCGCCAAACCGCCATTTGACACATCATTAAATGCCTTATTACAGTTGCAGGAGACAAAAGCCAGATGCACACTCGACCAGGCAGCCTCCAACATCGCATTAATGCTTGCCGGTGGAGTAGAGACCTTAGAAATAAATCAGTTATCGCAAATGAACTATCGCTTCCCAGCAGTTTGCTTACTTAGAGCTCAGGCAAGTCACTGAGCCAAAAGGTCAGCGGGGACCCAGGGGAAAAGAAAGACTTTATCGTCAGCTGGAGCAGGATTCAGCTCCCTTGACTCAAGTTATCTGCAGCGTAGATGTCTCCATCAGAGGTAATCACCCCCCGATTCCTTTAGTCAGCAAAGAGAAAAAGGCACTTTTAGGGAATGATTCATTGAATCTATTTTAAATGCCTTCTGCGGGATGAGATAAATCACCCCTAGAAATCTCGGTTTCTCAGATTTGGTCAGATGGGTCCTACCACTATGGTGAAGATGCCCCATTTCATGGGCTTTAAATTAATAAGGGAGGCACCTTGGATGGTGTAGCAACTATAGTTGTTTACTTTGAAGTCAAATCCAGCCCTCCACTTTTACAATTAAATTAAATATATATAGTAATAATATTAAAAACATATATAATGTATACATGTATGGCCTGTGAGCATCCCACATGCTTCCCAGGGCTCGGGTGCCGTCACTGACCAGGCGCAGTCTCTCTGTTTTCCTTCACTCCATTTCCCTTTGCCTACAACCAGAAAAATTAATATTTTCTGTCCCAGATGTGAGGTTTAACATTTGTTACTGGCAATTAGTACATGCTTGAATTATCATGCCGGCTGCTAACAGAAAAAGATTTAGTAGGATTAATATGGTGAACAAATGAAAAAATTTGCTGAAGGTGGTGCAGGGACAGCAAGAAAACTGCCACAGAGCGGCTCTCCTCTCCATCCCCATGATTTATCTTTTTCATTTTAGCACTCAATGAGAATTTTCATATTAGCATTGGAAACAAGCTCTTAATGAAAACTGGAGAGGAAAGAAGCATGTCATACCCCAAAATCTCCCTATTATTTGGGAAGCGGAAAAAAGAATAATTAATATTACAGGGGCGTTGCACTGGGGTTGTTCATGTGGCTGGAAATCGTGGGGTAAGACCAGGGCAGCTCCCTGGGGACCGCGGGGCCCCGTTATGTCTCCCCCCATGCAAAGGGAAGCTCTGAAAGGGGAATCAAGCAGGGACCCAGAGTCCCTCAGCCAGGCACATCCCAACATGACACCTCGATTTTAGAGGTAGCATCTGGTCTGGGGAAATGTCTCTTTTCTCCTTCTTTTAAGCATCAAATAAGGATAAAGCAAGAGCTGCAACATACAGCTCCTGGTTGCCCCATGAGCGCACCTTGCAACATGGATGCTGCCAGATGACCGCGCAACCACCAACCCCGTGCCCACAAACATCAAACCACAAATCTTTTATGCTGGATTTCAAAGGTCAGAAAATATTTTCCTTGCAAACCTCCAAGTTTCAGAAGGGTTAAAAAAATAAAAGCAAAAAGTTGATGAAACCGGTTGTGAAATCATTGACATTTGCCATCCTCCCAGGACAATTTCCACAGACTGGCACCAAGATTGTTTAAACCACACAAAGCAGAGGATGCTGCTGCTGGAGAACTGGTTTAAGCATCTCCCCAGCTTCACTCGAAAATCCAACTGGAAGTCCACACGCGCTTGCCTCCCCATGGCACCCCACACACTGGGGACAGTGACAACCGCAGCGTCCCCAGGCCACGACGATGCAGGGAGATGCTCCCCCAGCACCATGCAGACGAGAGGGACCACAGTCATTTACAGTCCGTTATTTTTCAGGAGGGGCGGCTGGCAACAAGCGTGGCCGGCGGAGGCTGGGGTTCATGTTGCTAACCCTGTGTTGGGATAACGCTCTTGGGAAAATCTCCTTCTTGGGTGCTATGGCCGATTCTCAGTGCTACTGTCCCACCCACGCAGGCTAAACCTGTCTAAGCTGAGATAAATTATACATGGAGGCAAACTCCCCTTCCCCACACCACCTTTGAAGGTGGGAGAGAAAAAGGAGAGAGACAGAGGTGTAGGAAAGGCGGCACAATTGCAGGCACTGACCCATCAACTGATCTGAGACACAAACCAAGCCTCTATACCATCAACTCGAGTAGGCACCAGGATGACCATGGATGGACGTACTCTGGAAGGGAAGGTTGTGATGATGGTCGTGCAAGGCTGTGCAAGGTTTGCATGGGACCCGCAGGTTTCTTCTTATCGCAGGGATGCCAACATGGCACCGGGGTTGCCTCTGAACCGTAAGGAGAGCAGCAAAGAATAAAAAGCCATCTTTAACACAGCTAAGCAGCTACTGAGTGTGACAGAGGAACAGCCACACGGAGCCAGCTTGGCCTCGAAGGGAAGGCTGCAATCAGTAACACTGTTAAAAATAAAAACCTCTCTTGCTGACGCTGCAGTTACAGCTCGAAACAATCAAATCCTACACAAAGGCTTCATCTACTGAGGAATCGCAAAATAGCACACAGCTCTGCCTCCAGTTTCCTCAAATAACAAGCAGCTCGATAGCTAGGGATGCGGGAAGGAGTTTAACCGGGGAGACCCTTCCCAGTTCATTTTGGGGGGATCAGAGATGCTTCATGGCTGAATCGAGCCCCAGTGTGGGGTCAGCAGGGGCAAGGAGAGGGACAGCCCCTTCCCTGCCCACATCACTCATTTCTTCTTGAGGTATCACCAACCATCCCTTCCCCTGAAGATCCTTGAGCATCTTCCCAACTTGCTTTTATATTTTTAAATAAATGGGCATGATGGTCTGGTAGGGCCACCAGCACCAGCACCTCCAGTGTCACCCCATCGCCAGCCTCAAAGCTATGTCCAGCAGCTGAGTGCCACCAGCAAATGCAGCTCCAGAGACGGTGCAACAGGTTCGATTAATGAAACCCTGCTTTGAAAAAATGTCAGGTTTATTCATTCAGCTCTAGCAGGAGATAAGGCGTCCTCACAGCTTGCCAACCCTACTGCAATAGCAGCCAGAGCAGTCAGGCCATCCCTGCCTACTGTACCAGTGTCTACACCCAAACTGGACACCCCAACTTGCTCTGTAGCTGGTGTGAAAGAAACAGGCACTTCTAGGGAATGAGTTTTTGGGTTTTCTCATCCCAGTGTAGACACCTGGGATCAGTCAGACAAGTCACCTGCTGCAAGCCAGAGCGGCTCTGGAGCAAACATCCAACAGCAGCCAAGGGCTGAGGAAGAGAAACTTGGTACTCTGAGGTCTTGGAAGGGTTGAAAAAAACAGAGAACTGCCAGATCGGTGAGATTAAAGTCAGCAATTATCATCCAGGGAAATAAATCCTCGGCCTCCTCAGTTGCTCTGTATGTTTTCTGGGATGACAGGCTGTCCCACAGGTCCTCAGCTAGCAGGTAAGACTGGGGAAGGAAGCAGAAAGGTTGTGAAAATCAGGGGGAAGGGTAATGGTGACACATACCTTTGCAGTCTCACACTTGCATTTTATTTATATACACTCACCTAGCTAAGCAAAAATCTGTGAAAACCAATTAAACCCATTTAAAAACACTTTCTGAAAGCAAACTGCACTGTGTGGCTCAGCAGAGAGCTTGTCTCCTCTCTCCAGGGGACTCCCCGCTCAAGGGAGGTTGCACACCTTCTTCTGATGACCATCATGGCCTATGTAAATAATCCAAGATTGGCTTTAAAGTGTTGTCCCAGCACTAAAGGGGAAGATCCAAGACCTCACAAGACTGGTGTTCAAACCCAGATTTCTAAGCCTCCGCTTTGGAAGAGCGCAGACCAGGCTTGGGCTTAGTCCACCACAGAAATGGGACTTTGTTGTCTCTTCTACCGATGTAAGACAAGCCGGAGCAGGTAACGCTTTGATATTAACTTTGGTAGTGGAAATGAGAAAAAGAAAAAAGAAGAAAAACAGGTCTAGAAATTTCAGGGAGGTTTCTTGATCCAAAATCCATACTGAGCTTCATAGACTGAACTGTTCCTACACACAACTGTCTGCAGGAGAGTTAAAAGCAGTTTCAAAGAAGGTGAAGACCCTTGGTGCAGACATCACATTTACAGTCTTCTACACCGTATCTCTTTTTTACAGCCATAATTTGGAAAGGGTGAAGAGATTGACTCTGTTTTCAAGCAGACAGATGACAGGGTGTCTACTCAAATCTTAAAGCCCGCTAATTGGTAGTAGGTTGTTTTGGGAGGATGAAGCCTCGCTCCTGTCCTGAGGATGTAATTACAAAAGGAAGATTGATGTTTCATTCTTGGATCCTCAGGAGCTGCTCCAGAGGGACATTTATAGATCACAACGTGACCGCAGTAATCACGCAGGGACGTTAATGACACCCAACTGAGTTCTGCAAATACACTTCAGAGAGGTGTCCAAATACAAGGGGGAGGAATTAATCTTCGGGGAGAATTATTTAAGACTTCTAATCTGTTGAGAAAGGAATCACCAGCTGAGTGCTATGCAAAGCTGTGGTAATTATGCTAACAAATTCGAAGTACATTTATGGGCTTTCAAAGATGTTCACCAACATTGTATGCTTGGCTTTCCCCATACGCAGTTACGGGCAGAAATCATTATTCTTTGCAGGCTGCCACATACCAGCCCCACACCATAACAGATCTTTTTCACTAGGTAATCAGCCAACATAAAATCCCACTTTTAGGTCACATAATCTCCGGGACTCACCTCAACTGCATCCTGCAGTGATCTGACTTACGATCCCTGTAACGTAAGGATGCCACGGTCACAACCTGTCCTGATGCGGATGGTTGGCAGTAAAAATTTCCCTGAAAGGCAAGAAGCTTGCTCTAGTCAAAAAAAGAATAACAAATAAATGCTTGTAAAAAGTGCTGTGGGTAAATATGCATGTCTGATTATAAAGGGTAAAGGTCAAAGTTGTATTTTTCTTCTTCACCTTTTTCAGGAAAATCGACCTATCGCTAGTCAAAGCAGGGCTTTTGAGAAAGGCAACTATATTCTCCTCTGCTCCTATGCAATGTCCATTCTTACCGTATTTTTAGATCGATAAAATAGTTCATTTAGCCACCATTTCCGTGCAGCGGCGTGGGGAGGTTTTCTGGTCAAACCTCATCCTGGCTGAGCGCGCCGTGGTGAGTCACCAGTTTACAACCCACGAGGAAGGTTTGAAAACATTTCTTTTCCACTTGCCAGTGCCTCTGTAGTTAAAGCACAACATGGGACCATACTGGCTGTATTGAAATTCTGCCAGAAAGCCTGGCAGGTTTCTTAGAGAATTTTATCTGACAAGTAGGCAGATTTAAAAAAAAATAAATAAAAATTTTGACTTATTTTGGAGGCTGGAGAGCATCCTGTAAAGCCTGATGCCTCATCTCTCGAGCCCACAAGCTCCCGGCAGCCTGGCTCATGCAGTCCCCGAGCAATCGACTTCCAGGGGCAGACTTTGATGGCACCCAAGGACCTCTTCCCACCACAAGACACCACCTCTGTCAGACCTGATACGCTTAACGGGACCTCACTCCCGACGTCCTTCATTTCCCAGGAACAGCACCAGGAGCAAAACCGCTGCTCCTCAAAAGCATCCTATAGGTTATTAGCTTCTAAATAAGCTAATCTACCTTAAAAAGCTTATCATGCACCAGGACTGTGCAGCCCACCTCCATCACACCTCCCAGAGAACACAACAGCCCAAGGAA
>NW_009619314.1:11870-16892 GCF_000690535.1 Cariama cristata | reverse complement strand
AGGAATAAAACCCCCCAGTACACCGTGGCATGACCTTCCCCCAGCACCGCCAGAGGAACATGGACTCAGCCCCCCGACACTCTGCTCCAGACAAGGTCCCAACTATGCTTTCCCAAGCAATCCCACGACTTATCTCCTGGGATCTCAGATGGGACAATGATCCTGGCCTGCCACGTGCTGTAGTTGGACTCTGCCCAAGGGTTCATCCACGCTATGACAAGGGGGAGTCTCAAAAACATCAAGATGCGCGCTTTGGACGTCAGGTTACCAAGAGGAGGAGCTGAAGCATCAGAACAGCTGGAGCATCGGCACTGTTGGGAAGGGATGCAGAAGGGTGCGTGACTGCCCCCAGACTGGGGACTTACCTCTCGCCTCCCTTTTTCCTGGGAAAGTTCAGAAACAGGATCACTTAGAGACTTGGAGGGAGCCTACATACGCTGACACTTCTGTATTGCAATGGGAATGGCTATTGCCCCT
Organism: Cariama cristata; assembly: GCF_000690535.1. Classification (NCBI taxonomy): domain Eukaryota; kingdom Metazoa; phylum Chordata; class Aves; order Cariamiformes; family Cariamidae; genus Cariama; species Cariama cristata. The sequence goes on along the minus strand of NW_009619314.1, from coordinate 16,415 downwards.
TGGGATGGCAGGAGGAAGGCTGCCACCATTAACTGTGCATACTCATCCTGATGGCCCCTCAAGGATGCAAGGTAGGAGGTAAATATATTTACACTTAGTAAAAACAAATTGGTTATACGCAATGAGAAAATACGCGCATGCAACTAATCACTTGAGGAAAAGCTGGTTAAATCTTATCAGGTTCGCTCCAGGGTGGGATTATCATCCTCTTGTCAGAACTCAAACCACTTAATTACTTTGTACAGAGATGGCTGCACTGAAGCGATGGAGAAGATGGGCTGTCCCTGCAGCAAGAGAGGAGGTGGGTTTGCTCACGCAGTGGCCAGCATCTCGAGGGTAGGTGGAAAGCCTCGGGCATGGTCCCGGGATGGGACAACCACCCTCTCGGCTCTCCCTGGCCACCATCGTGCTGCCTTTGAAGATGCCAACTAGCAAAATTAAAAGAAGAGGGCAAATTTACTCCCGCTTTTCACCCAGCATGCCGTTTTGCTCACAGGAGTGCCCTCGCCCACTTCTTAAAGTGGTGCAAAATTCAGACGGGAGGTGCTTCCATTTAATTATGAAATAAATAGGGTTGGTTTTTGATTGCCTCAGTTTTCCAGAGCCAACCAAGTGTTTCCTGCGATGGGCAGTGGAAAGACGCCGGGTATTTTACAAGATATGAATTTGCATGTTGCATGGTAAATATAAGCACACCATGAACACAAGCCACAAGATGATTATAGTGCGGCGGAACAAGAGAGACAGAAAATAAAATAAATTGAGGGCAAGGCCACTACCCACAATGGGTATTCTGTATTTTGGATCTAAAAATACTGTGCTGAAATAAGGAGGCTTCAACTTGCCCCTGACCAAAGCAAATAAAATCAGGTTGAGGCTACATTCAGCAGAGAGCTCAGGAATAGAATATGTACAGCCTTTTTTAGGATATTTATGTTTTATTTTAAAGCCACCCTTTATTCACCCCGTTATCTGAAGCTGTTGTGGTGTATCTTTTTTTCCTGTACACAGACCAAGGATATGCAGAGGCAATTGTCTGAGGAGAGAAAGCCTGGTTTGTTGCTCAGACTTTTTATATCTCAGATAAAGTGGCAGAAGGCACAGTTATTTCCTCCTGCCAGCAAAAGAAGCGGGACTGCAAGATAAGGTATAGGAACAGAGCCGAGCCTCCAAACTACAGCCTCCCACATTCCAGATTACAGCCTCAAATCCTACTTTTTAGGACATAAGGCATTCATATTTTTCCAGAAAAAAAAAAGTATCTTTTACAGCAAATCAATGTGGCCAGTGAAAAAATCTGACTGAAATCCCACTTCTCCACCAAAAAAAAGTTTCCAAGAGAAAGCGACCTCCCCAGCTTATTACAACACCTCTTAATTCTTTTCTGCTTCTTTGCAGTCTATCCATTTTTAGTAGAGCGCTTCAGTTGTCACCATAAAGAAGCAGAAGGTCTTTCTATTTCAATTAATTTTATTTATTTATGCTTGTCAACCACATTTTTATACCAGCTGTCTCTGTTTGGGACCATCTTTATTGGCTGCTGTCAAAGGACTCCAAATAAGTAAAAGCCTAATAAGTAAAACAAGATTTATATTGCTATATCTGCAGCCCGGCTTCACCAGGGGGGGGGAAGCACTACAGTACCAGAGTTTACATTTATTTTCCTGCCCTTTCTGGCACTGCAGTGTGCAGTTGAGAAGCCAGAGATGGAAAAGATGCACTAGAAAAAAGTAGAAGTCAAAGATTAAAATACCATGTTAGCACGTAAAGTGTGCAGGGAGCGTATAGAGCATCTCACCAGCAGTTCCATCCTTGGGGTGCAGCATGGAGAACAGCATTCTCTGTACGCTATGCCCCGTCACCAGCCAGAGGGGAGCAGGAGAAAATGCTGTTATTCGTTTCTGGAGCTAAAGAATTGCTTTTCACTCTTAAAACAGCAGCTTTTCAGACAGCGGTCATGAGCCCGCTCCTCCTCCTCCTCCTCCTCCTCCCCGTTATATCCGCTACTCAAAACCAGTCACCGTGTACGGCTGAATCCTCCCACACGTGGGAGATGTATTTACATATATATTTTTCAGTGCTCATCCTCTGCTCTGGGAAATTCAACAACTGAAGAAATGACATTAGCACTGGCCAAAATATTCATGAAGAGGCTGCACACAGCAATAAAGAAAATAAGTATCTCCCATTGAGGACTGGAATTAGTAACAAATGTTTGCTGTTGGTTATTACATTTCACAGTTTACCGAAACATCGATGTCCAGAAGGATCTTAAGGGTCTTTTCCAACCTAAATGATTCTATGATTCTATGATTAATGTGTGTCCTGCTAAAGGCTGCTCCACTTCTGCAATGTTGACCACTGCTCAGGTGGAAGCTTTGTTGGATGAGAGAAGACAGGACAGTGCCCATATGCATGATCCCTATCTCAGAACTTCTTTTTCTCACGATTATCTCCCGAAAATGAGATATCTGACCCAAACACCACAGAGTTCGTGGGAGTGAGGCCGATCACTTCAGCAGGTTACGCACCAAATCTCCCAGGGATGTGCATATCCCGCTGAAGCCAAGGGGAATCTTTACACCTTCCCCAGCAGACCTGGCATCAGCCCCTACGAGGAGCTAAAGCAGCTATGAAGCTATCCCAAAAAGCTATCAAAGCCACAGCAATAGTGTCAGCAATGCGGGTTAATTATTTAGAGCTACATGCTTGCTGGAGAGAAGACAGTTGGTCCAACCCCATCTCCCTGGTGGTTTTTTGCCCGGGACATCTGTTCATGCCAGTCGCCATTTGATTTCTCAAAATAATTTCACATTACCACTGCGTTTTCCAAGCTGGGTGTACGCTGAGCACGGCCAGCTCTTGGAAATAGTGTCAGGAGGGGATGTGAGCAATGAACAGGCCACCTCAGATCACAAAAATTCAGAGTGGTCGCTTCTCCCAGGGAGCTCTCCTACAGGAACCAGCATCTCCCACATATGGCAAATGTCCTGACCCTCTTTCTCTTATTTTTACAAAAGGACTTCAAGTGAGGTTTCCTACTCCCCAGCCTCTGACATCCCTGCTGAGCAACGCAAAATAGGGAGACAGCAACACTGGACCTATGTCTTCATTAAAAACAAAATTATTTGTATTAAGTCAGCATCACAAATCACCGCTTTTAAATGCACGACGATGTTATTAGTTCGCATATTCATAAGGCAGCGTAAGTTTATGCATCTTCATAAATATTAGGGAAGAACAAATTTTCTATTCTTAGGAGAAGAAATAAATACGGATTTCGGTAAGTGCCTTCTTAAACGAGGCTGTTAAGAAGTGCTCCCTCATCCAGCATTGTGCAAAGGGGGTTTGGCTCAGAAATTCTTAGAATTTCTTCATTTGGAGATGTGCTTGACTCCTCTCACAGCTAGTGTAAGTGTATCTCAGGGAGTTTCAAGCTCTCAACCCAAATAACATCTGCACAAGCACCAGGTCAGCTGGGACACCCCGACACCTCCTCATGCAACAGCACAGAGGGAGGAGTTTTAGACAGTTCCTGGGATTTTGGTGTTAACGGCAAAATCTTTCTTACCTACAACCTAGGAAAAAAAATGAGCAATTATGCAAATACCAGCAACATCTCAAAAGTATATAATTACATTAGTGTATAATTTTCAGGATTTGGCTCAAAATCCTGTATGCAGACATGAACATCCTCACTCACCTCTGCACCACAGCGTAAGCTCTCTTTAGCAGGAACGAGCCGCTCAACGTGAGTCTCCTAAACACGCTAATGAACAGCACTTGGCTCAAAACAATTCATTTATCAAAGATTTCCAATCAGCCTAGGCAAGGTAGTATTTTCTCCGTGACACCTTGGAGGGAGGTGGTAAGCTTTTACTTATCTGTTGAAAAATGGGTTGATTTGTGTGTCCTGTATGGCAGTTTCCTCAATTTACAGTGGGATCCCATTAATCTCCTATCTGTTTTTCCACTTATCCGCACCAGGATAAAATATGATGTAGAAAAACGGCACCTGGAAACAATACGAACACCAGGGACAGGAGGAGGTGACTGTCCCAAAGCAGATGTCACGGGACACGTGGAAGAGTCTTCCTAATGCCACCTTGGGCATTGCAATGGCAGGTCCGTGTCCGCTGGGACAAGAGACCCAGTGCCACCTCCTTTTGCCATACCAGCAGGCCAGGCCACCACCGCTCCCAGGTGCTGAAGATGAGGGCAGGGATCAAGAGGGACTTTTGGGAGAAATAGAAATAGTATATATAATAAATATATAATGAATGGGTTTCGTTCAGCCATTAGCATCTGCTTATCACAAACTGCACAGCCACTTCACTCCCTTGTATATATATTCCCTTAAATGGCTGATTTAAGTTCATTTTTATCCTGTTTCTAAGGGCAGCCTGGAACCCCCGTTTTAAAGGTGTTAATTAATTATCAGCGCAATCAACCCCTAGCAGCCCGCTTCAGTGGAGCGCTTGATTAGCTGTGCTCTAGTTAACCTCTTCACCTCCCCACGCATTACCAGGTAAATGTATTTACACT
>NW_009619314.1:0-11718 GCF_000690535.1 Cariama cristata | reverse complement strand
CCCCCGCGAGCGCCCATTTGGAAATCAAAAGCTAAGACTCAGCATGATTTTTTGGAGGCGAGGCCTCTTCTCTGCCCAGCAGCGATGGCACCCTAATTAAAACGGGTCGAGAAGACATCCCTGTCCCCTGCTCCTTCCACGTATGAGACCAGAGCTGAACTAGCGTGGCTGAAATGGTTACACACGAAGTTGAAATAAAAACAGTAAGTAATATAGAATAAGAAATAATACAGAATAATATAAAAATAATAAGAAATACTATAGTCATATAGAATAAGAAATAAAAGCAGTGGAGTAGTATTTGCTCTTAAAAAGAAGGATTTGGGGGTCTTTTTTCATTCGGAAGCCATTCAGCCTCCCGTTGAGTTTGATATGGACCACAGTGAGGGTGGGATGAGACCTGGATCACCGACAGTTTCTGCTGGTTGCTGGTTGATCAGGCACTGGATTGTGTCTGCTCACCAGCACAGCTCCAGGCCCGACAGATTTGAGAAAAAAAAAAAACAACACCAAACCTCCAAATCTAGGACTTTTACTGATGAAGATACACAAGCAGATGTTTTTTCAGATGTTGCTTGGAAAACAAAGATGTTGAAGCTTGCTACAATACTGTGGCTTTCTCTATGGCTGCAGGATGCTTGACTCCAGCATCCCGTGCTGGCTGGCGATAACCATCCGTCACCACCAAAATGACTGCTGGATTGTAATGGGCTGCGCTGACACGCACGAGTGGGAGGGAAGGCAAAATTCCGTGCCATGGTTGTGTCAAGTTGATTTCACTTTTCAAGCCATCTGTAACTGTAAAAACAAGACACTGCATCCACAAACGAAGCAGGCAGATGGTGGATTTGGGATGGCAACTATCCTGCAGGGATGCAGCAGCGTGTGATGGCTCCCCTTTGAATCAGCCATCCAAGAGAGGATCAAACGCGTTCAAAAAGCATAACTCCCTGACACCTGTGCATATACATTCTTATATTAGCAGGATAAGCCAAAAATCCTGACTTCCTTGGCATGAAGGGCTTCTCTGGATCCCTCTCTTAACCTGAATATCTGGCCGTGACTGCACTCCATGTCCATGACATCTCCTTCTGTCACCACCACAGCTTCCATGGGCACAGCCTGGCTTTTTCTAAGAGGCACTAGAGCTGGTCCTAGACTGATAGGAAATATCCCAAATAAATCAATAAAACGTGTTCACCAAAAGAAAGGTTTTGGCAACGCCACATCATGGAAAACCCCATCCTGCAGCAGAGGCTCCACCACCAGCAGGCATGGACCAGGCTGGAGGGGATGGGTGGCTGCGTTACCTCCTCCTGCTTACTCCAACTGCTTATAAAAATGTCCTCCTTCATTGCAGAAGAAGCTGGACACCCATCTAGCTGGAAGAGAAAGATTAGATTATTCGGAGCCTACTGCTAAATAACAAGAGGAGGTGAAATAGGAAAATCCACTCCCAACTGGAGTGCAGATCTGACTGGTCCGCAGAAAATTGAAAGGAATGAGGCAAACGGAGAACAGCCCTGAAACAGAGAGGAAAAAGGCAGCTAGAGAACTTAGCGGGTTTCAAAGATCAAGGAGAAATCCCACCTGATCCCAAGGCACTAAATGCAAGCCCTGGGTCTGGACACTTTGTTTTTGAAGATAAAAGAAACCAGCTGCAATCCAGCCATCATCGCAGAGGCTGGGACATCACTAAAAACATCAAGTTTCACGAGCTTTGCAAGAAAAATCCCGGGGCTTGGCGAGGTTGAGGGTGCCTGGAGGGGAGGAGGACCAGACAGTGCTGCTGAGGCCGCACGGGAGAGAGAGACCATATGGCACAGAGGGATGTTCAGGGAAGCAGAGGAGGAGAGGAGACGAGCAGATGGGAGGGGGAGCTGAAATGCAAACCGAAGGAGACAGCGTGTTTGGGTTTATTCTGCAGGAAGGGAGACGGCAGAGCAGGGGAGGCCGTTTGAGAGAGGGTGCTCCCATCCCTGCTCCGGCCGGCGGGCAACGGGGTGGTCCTCCCCCAAGGTGGACTAAAACCACACCGAATGCAATCGGGCAGGGAAAATACCAGACATGTCTGGATTGTATCCATACAAGTTACTCTTAAAACCACTCCCAAATTTTCTTTTGTTATATAGATACTCAACCTTTCCTCTGCCCTAGCTTTATCCACACCAGGTCCATGAAGCATCGTGGCAGCTTCTGGACCACACGTGGGAAGAAAAACGAACATGAAGTGTATGTTCAACCACAGGGCGCTTCTCTCCTACCATACACGCTTACCACCGGCACAGCTCACCCAGCTTTTATTTGCTCAGAAAGCATTGCTTTCAAAAGTATCGGCGCCGCTTTGGCTTCTGCTCCATACGCTCTTTTTTTTTTCGACGGGGTGGCATCCAGCAGAGCTGGTCCCTTGGCATCACTTCGATGGGATCTGCTGCCCGTGGAGGATGCTCCAGCAGCGTAAGGACCGAGCAGGTTCTTGCCCGGCACGGGGCATCTCTGACATGCGGTGTTTCACGCCCCGGCTGGCCAGAGGCCATGCCTGCAATCCACAGCAAAAACCAAATTACATAAACTTAAATTCCTGGCATGACTAGGCTGTCTTGCAAACCCCGCTGCCCTGAAAGCTGCAACAATTAGTATACTGTTTATTCATAAGATTAAACCCAGTGAGGTGTAAAACAGCAGCTGTACTGTCAAGCACAAGGCTTTATTTCGCTGCCACAAAACAGACACGAGCCCAGGCTCCTGGCCGGGTCTCCAGCAATGCTTTTTTGCTCACCTGAAATGAAGGAGCTCACAGTCTTTTTTTTTTTTTTTCCCAGACACACAGGGATAAATCCTTGGCTTTAGGAAGGGAATGGGGCGGTCCATCCTCCACAAAGCCTTCCACTGGCAATGGATTTGAAGAAATATTTCCCTTTTATAACCCCATTAAAACTCCCTCCTTATGCAACAAGATCATTATGGGACCAATGTGAGAGAAAGGATTATAATAAGCATTACATATGTAGAGTCTGTAGCTGGCACAGCCCCGGTACACAGCTGACAAAACTGTTGATTCTGGGCTGATCCGGTTATTTATATTCGCAGTACACACAGCAAACTCCCACTCCCCGGCAAGCCGGGTGGTACAGAGCTTTCCTTGCCTTCCCAGGTCACTGCTGGCAGGCCACTCCACTGCTCTGTTTTACTCTAACGGTAAGAATTATGTTTCCATAATGCCCAAGAATATATCAAAAGGTCAAATAATACAGCTGGTATCAGTCATTTCTCAGCCTTCAGGTTAACGAAGCCAATGAGATCAACCGAACTCAACTCCTATTCCCCGTAATTCACCCAGTTCCTCCCCGATTACGTTGCAGCGACTGATTCTTGCTAGGCTGAGTTGCTTTTATTCTCCAGAAACTGAAATTTTGGGTGCTATGGGCAAAGTAGGCTGAAGTGTTGGCAGTGCCTGAGCTCTACACCGGCAAAGACGTTGCTGCACGTGGTATGCCTGGGGGACCGGCCCCGGCCCCCTGTGCCACATCTTCAGAAGGCAGCAAAAAGTCCCTTCTGCTCTAATTTGGGAAAAAACTTTGTTCTGATCCCGTATCTTATATGGGATTGACCCAGGTCATGGGTCAATATAGCAGCTGGGGGGGCAGAAACGATACTCAAAAGCTTCTCTGCTTTGCCAGCGTGTTTGCACCTCCAAGAGAAGACATCACCACCCTGGGGGAACTGGTGCATGACCACGGGGTCCTGCTAGGCCCCATCTCCAGCCACAACCAGGCTCAGATGCCTCCAGTAAAACAAAACAAAACAGGAAAACAAACTCATAAACTAAACCCAGCAAATACCCACTGATGGTGCACTGGAGGGAAAAAGTCCTCCCTGACCCTCGCAGGCTGCTGGCTAGAGCCCAAAATATCACAATTGATCGTAGTAACTGTCAAGCCAGATGATTGTAACGGTCTCTTCTGACCTCAGAAATCTATTAAATATATTAGATAACAGCTGTTTCCATGCCAGGTGATGTCAAGGCAACATCACTGCCCCAGGTCATTTGGATGGCGAAGAAAATCGCCTAAGGTCACTGTCTCTGCAGGAAGCCACGCTTGGATGCCTGGCTGCCTAAAAGCAGAAAAAAAACATTTTCTCTTGATCAGTTGGCCCCGATGTTGTCTCAGAACCCCAAGAAATCCCCAAAATAGGTGTTTTCATCAGTGGTGTGCGCTTAAATATATAGTCATCCCTATATTCTGTATCAGGATATCTTCTACATCATTTACATGGCAGACTAAAAGGAAGCTCAGAATAAATTAGATTATCTGAAAAATATTCTTACTGGCGGGATACATTAGTCTGTTCAGGCTACACAGAAGGTGGGGACAGCGTTGTTAATCAAGTGCTTAAAATAGGCTCAGCACTGTACAAACACGGAGGGCTGAGCTAAAACTCCATCTGAGCCGTTCTTTCCAAAACGGGGTTTAGCTCAGCACAGCCTGCAAGGAAGAGTCTCAGAAAAAAAGGTTGCAACAAAACTTGGTGGACTTCGGCTGAAAAATCAAAGGCTGGTTTGGGTTTTTTTTTTAAAAACCCTCCCTCTTTTTTAAGCCAGAATTGTTCTGGAGATTGGCTGAAATGTCACAGAAAAAGATATCTGCCTGTCCTACTGACGCCCCAGTTCCCAGGCAGGCTATGTTAAGGGATGTGACTGCGGTTCTTTCACTTAAAAATCAAGCAGACAAATGCCCAGCCTGTGCATCCCCAGGATAGCAGTGGCCTAGCAACAAAAAAAAATGCTTTTTTTTTTTTTTCCTGTCATGCTGAGGGTGAGAAAAGGAGAGGCATCGGTGCCTGCTGTCCCTGCAGAGAGCTGCTGCCGCCTGTACCCGCTGCCAGCTCGCAGGTCAGGGATGCAGGCAGTCGTCATCCCGCGCTGGAGCATCCTCCCGTAGTCACTATAGTGCTGCCGCTTCACTTCAAATCATCTCTTTTATTCACCTTTTTACGAGCGCTTGCAGAGATGCATATGTGTTTGCACGTCTAGCTGGAAAAGAGCTTTTTTTTTTTTTTTTTCCCCATGGAAATGCCTGCATTTGCAAGCATTCAAACATGTTTATTGCTTGCTATGCCTTAACAAACCCTATAAAACCTTTAGCTGTCCAACACAGGAAAGGAAGCAATCCCAGTTGACAGAAATCACACCTACTATGAATAATCAACCTTAATAATCCATATACTTCATCAACAGATATTAATTTGTATATAAATAGATCTTCGGGCAAAAAAATTAAGGACCCGCTGTTTATAAAAAAAATCAACCCTCCGCAGAGACACACGTGCACGACAACCAGGCACAATTTTTCAACCGGTCCAAATGAGATGATGAGAGGAAATGGTGCCAGCTGACTTACATGATATAAACATTTCATCCCTGTTTTTCTACTGAAATCAATTGCAGGCTCCGACGTCAGACAATTTCTTTCCTTTTTCTTTCTTTTCTTGCTTGGCTCTTTTAATACAGTTTTGGTGCTACAGCCTTGCAAGAAGGAAATCTGCAAGCTGAAGAATATGAAGCTATTTCAGGTCATTCTTTGCTACAAGAAACCATCTGCCTCCCAGGCATAATCCCAGTCTACACTTGGTAGGAAACCAGTGTGGTTGCTGGCGGTAACTGGATCCACACAGAGAGGTGTTTGGCCAAATGGTTTTCATGTTGACACCAACAGCCAGCCAGAATTACGCTTCTCTTTCCAGCGGAGCGGATCTGGCTTTCAACCAGGGTATTTTTAATCAGGTCACTCATTAGCATTTCCTCAGGTACCTGCTACCTGCAGCTTTGGTCTCAAAAATATAGAAGCCACGCTGAGTTTAAAGCCTTTCCCAAATGCTCCAAAGAGCTCACCCCTCCTCATACCTGCACAAGAAGGCAAAACCTCCCTGAAATTCTGCCTCTTTTCTGAAAGAAGTGAATAGAAACCGTTTTCTCACCCTAGAGGCTTCACAGCTCCTTTAAGTTCACGCAGTCCTTGAACCTTCGCTGCCAAAAAGACGCTGGAAAAATCTGTAACCCATATCCCTCCTCTGCTTTGCCCGTAGGTACCGAGTAACATCGCTCAACCCCCAAATTTTCAGTCGTGCTCCCTTGCGTTTCCTCCAACGCCAAATCCAAATGACTTCTTGGCTCCTCTGCACCCCTCTTCTGGGACGCCCTGAGGGGGGGTGATGGTCAGAGCATTGCGTGCCGGGGGCATCGCTTCTCGCCCCAGCGGGCTCCCATTGACCCCCAGAGCTCCACTGCCATCCTGCGTATCCACATGGACAGAAACACTCCCACAAACACAGACCAGCACCAACGGCTTCATCCTGTTCTGCTCTCCGGCTGTGCAGGATAAAGGCTCATTAGTGAGAAATATATACATATAGATACTGTACAGGTATATCTTCACCAGCTAGGCTGCCTTGGTGTTTGCTAGCGACCCCACCCTGGCTGGCATACCCCCGAGCCGTGCTCCCACTGCAGTCCCGGCACTTAGAACCCTGTACACAGAGAGTTCCTCACCCAGGAAATAATTAGAAATGGATTTTAATGAGCACACAGGACAGACTGCACTGCTCACCTGCTTACATACAACCAGCTCTTTTCATCCTATTTTCCCACCCTTGTTCCCCTCCCAAGTCACCTTGATCCCTGCCTTTGTTTCCTCCTCTAAACATCTCATAGGAAGTCTTGTGTGCGATTCTAAAATGCTCTTCCCCCGTATGTCCCATACCTCTAGGCAGTGACACCCCCCAGCCCCTCCTCACGTCCAAAAGATGCTCTGGAGAGCAGCTGGGTGCGACAGTCACACCAAGAAGGAATCGCACTTTCATCCTGGATCTCCACGCGACGATAGCAGGAACAGAACGAGGTGACATCAGCTGTGTCATCCTTCCAAGCCTTCGATGAGGATGCGATCAGTGTCGGGCTGCTCAAAGCACACCTGGCAGCCCCGCGCTCTTACCTTCCCCTTCCTTTCCTATGCTGCAGAAATGTTTGTAGCCTCCAGCCATCTCCTCCTCCTGCTAGTGAGATCTTGCCCTTGGTAGCCGGTGGGATGAGGGCTTTCTAAGCCAAGCGTCCTCCCACTGCTACCTGCCCTCTGCACATGCCGCGGCACTACCGAGAAAACGACGACCTGACTAGAGGAATGAAGGGGAAATAATGTAGAAATCTGAAAAAAGCATCAAGAATTTGGGAGAAGGGAGCGGGAAACAGTTTGCGAAGAGCAGCCAGAGATAGCACATCAGGGCAGGAGGTAAGAAAACAGTCGAAAAGCAAGCTTCAGCTACAAAGACACAGGATGGATTCTGATGCTCCACAGAAATTGGAGAAGAAACCTCTTTTCCTGCAGGAGTCACTTCTCATGGCACCACCCGGAGCACTGGTTTCAGGGAGGCAGGTACAAGGTTAATGCTGAAAACAGCAAAATCGTTAGCAAGTCAATTAAGATACCTCTGTAAGGAGATAAACAACATCTGGGCAGATGTCACCGAGGTTAACCTTCGTCTTTGGGAAAGCAACATCCCGACTTAGGGGCTGGCACCAATGGATTTAGATCCAAGAGATTTTTTTAAGTAAAAGCTTCTGGATAGGAATTAGCTTGATGCTTGAAAACTTGGCAAGTCTTAACAGTGAAGGCAAAGGAACTGTTGCAGTGAGAGATCAAAGGGTACTTTGATTTCACTTCTACCTGGTGACTTAGGATGGCCAGTAAGAAAATTACTATTTAGCAAACGGAAAGTAAACCATTGTGAAACAGCCTGACAGCCCAGCTCTAACATCTGGTATGCAATCTGGAAACAAGACCAGAAAAATACTGTCTACAAGTCACCACGATATCCACAGACATTTTTCGGATAACTAGAAATACGGCCACCCCAAAGCCTTCAGCCAGTCCAAAAAGCTCCAGGCAACACTAGTGCAAAGATTTGACCAAAATACATGATGGGCAGAAGTCAGAGGAGGGAAGGAGAGGAAGGAAATGGTCCGGAGAACATCCACGGCTGCGCAAACAACGGTCAGCCTAAAAACGGTGTTTGCTTATGCTTCGTGTGCTCCTTGCTTGTTGCCCAGCTAACAGCGATGGGCAGAACTTGCTGAAATCATGGAAACTTTGACAGAGTTCATCAGAAAAAAGGAGCTTTCTGGCTATCGAATCTAATCGCAGAACTTCACCCAGTTACCACGGCTGTAACCTAGTAATTTGTGTATAAATATCTTATAGAGATCCATTATTCTTCATTTCAGGTCATCAAAAGCTGAAGACTCTACTGCTCCCCTTTAATCTCATATTTAATCCTCTCCTCAATGTTTTTGCAAGTGCGGCCAAAATAAATTTTCATTTATTTACCACCTTTAGAGGGCTTCAAAAGCTATGACCAAATCGCAGAGCTCGTCTGCAGAAGACAACATGACCTGCCATTTAATCCACTTAAGAGCAAGTCTTTAAAGTCACAAAGAAATACTATATATAATCATAGAATCATAGAATCATTACGGTTGGAAGAGACCTCAAAGATCATCAAGTCCAACCGTACACCTGACGCCACCCTGTCCGCTAAACCACGTCTTGAAGTGCCACATCTAAATGTTTTTTGAACATCTCCAGGGACGATGACTCCACCACCTCCCTGGGGAGCCTCTTCCAATGCCTAACAACTCAATGTACAGTTACAGTCCAGTTTAACTTTTTCCAACACAAACCAAGAGTTTCCTGCCATGGAGGGGACACGTGGATGGATCAGAAAGAGGATGGGGAGAGAAGAGAGCAGGGGGAGTTTCTAAACAGGTTTCTCTGGCTACCACCAAACCAGGGCACCCAAAACCACTCCGCAGCTCCTCGGCTCGGGCAAACGCCTCGGCTGCCTTGTGATGTTATTTCAGAGCAAGACCTACGAACGCATCAATGACCTCTGTTTCCCTGCCCGCTCTCCACAGCGCTCCCCTTCCCGTGGGAAGAAAACCTGGGGGAACAAGCCAAAGGGAGCTGCTGTGCACTGCAACGTGTCTAGACAACGCAGAAATCAGCACTGTCGGGTGTATCATGGAAAAAACCCACCACGTAGAAGGAGCCTCTGGTTTCTCTTCTTTCCAGCCTCGCAAGGAAATCGTCCTGTCTTGCCCTGCTTGTCCCCCCGCACTGTTGGACACCTCGCAAGCACCTGCAGGGACTGTTTGAAAACACAACGTGGAAACCCCAGAACCCCGCAGAAAAGGTCCCTGCGGGTGTCCTTACCATCAGCATGTTAATGCACGGGGCTGGAGGAAGAGGCATCCCTTTGATGCTCCAAAATCTGCAGCTCAAGGCAAGCTGAACTGCCGAGTTCTTCTGCTCACGTGTACCTGAAACACCTGCCCTTCCTACCCAGAGACACAGAAGAAAAACGCATTTATTTCACCATTCCCTTCCGTTCACGTTACCTCTCTGCTTCATAGATTATTTTTTTTTTAATTATTTTTTTTTTTTAAAATCTGAAGTCACCTAGAGCAGACAACGCCAGGAATGGAGGACTTTACGTGGCACAGAAAAGGAGTTCCAGCCATGAGGTCACCCTGGGACAGCAGGTCACCCAAGGCTAGGTGCACCCCCAAACCCCGCAACCCCACACCTGTAAACACTTGTGCCTAAGTACAAGTGGGAGAATTCCCACGGAGCCTGACTTTAGATTTGAAAACGAATGCTACAGAACACCAAATTTAACCTATAATGAAATGGAAGAGGGAAGCATTTGAATTTGAGTGGGATTTATTAAGAAAAGCGTAAGTGGTGGCAGTGCACAACATGTTCCACACAGTATAAAGGTCCAACTGAGCCTTTCTCTACATCTGATTTTATCGAGAAAGGAAAAAAATGCAGCAAGAACATAAAAGCCTGCGTGAGCCTTATCAACAGCCTGGGGAGGATTCATTCCTGCAGCAATCTCTCTATGCTCTCTCTTCCTCAACCCTACTTTCACCTCCCTCATAGCACAAGAACCCTTTCTTATAATAATTAACAATTTTAATGTACGGATTGTTTCAAGCTAATTATATCAGTCCATTATAGGCGGTTTCACAAAGTTGCGTTTATAATTCCAGTAATTTACACTTGGAGACAAAGATACACCAAGGGAAAAGGTTACTGGAGGTTTTCAAAGTAATCAAGAGCTTTGGTTATTAGTGACGCTTTTGAAATACAACCTGAAGTCTAACAGCGGTGTTGGGAAAGTCTTTGCTGAGTATCTGTGTAGGCTAATACAGCAAACGTGAGCAGGGGGAGTAAAAGCCTCTCTCACTGCACCCAGGGTTTTTGGCTGCTACCTCTGACCCGAGGTAGGAATGACGTTTTCAGCCCCCGTTGCTCAAAAAATATTTCCGAGAACATTTTTTGTCTTGATTACGGGCTCCAGAAGGCAGTTATCTAATCCTCATTTTTAAGAGCATTTCCCACAAGTAGATATAGGGGCTATTGCGGTCATTTATCTATTTACTAGTTGAAAAAGGGAAAACAAAGGGCCCAGGTCGTCTGTGCCCCCAGCATGGTGACCTAGACAGCATCTCCACAAAGGTCCAGGAGCTCTGCTCGGCTCTGACCCTGGAAGGAGGACCTCTGAGGCCAAGGATCGGCTCCCACCGATGGCGCGGTCGCAGCAAGGCGATTTGAACTTTGGTCTCGCTGCAAGCAGCATCCACCTGGATGCCAATTAACACCCAGGGGAATCACAATGACGTGGACATCTGGCTGCTGAGAACAACAGGCACTGAGTCCAACTGCTGCTGTCTGGAGAGCTTTTCCTCCGGTTCAGACCTAGTTTCTTTCCAAAAGTCTTCCACCCCAGCACCCTATGGGCTTTGCCACGCTTACCAGACCCATCCTCCTTCTCCTAGACCTATCAGCCACCTGTGGCACAGTAAATCACGCGCCTTTCTTGGAAATCTCCCCTTCCCGACGGCACACTGACTGATCCTTCCACGGCAGACCTCCGCCTCTCCGCCCCAGCTAAAGATCAGCTGCTGCTCTCGCATCTCACGGCTGGCTGCCAGCTCACAGCTACACGGCGAATACAGATCTTTTCATCTCCGCCAGCCCATCCTCCTACCCCGACATCTCCCATTGCCAGCACTGGGAATGACACCGGCATCTCTAACCTAGACCGGGACCTTTCCCCAGAACCTTTTCTCAGCATAACGTCTTTGGGGAGCAGCTACGCAACCCCAGCTCTTGCTCCGACGTTCGTATTCCAACCATTTGCGCGTGGCTTTCCGTGACTCTCTCAAGAACAACCCTGCTCCATGCACACCGACCCTAAAGGCCGCTGTTGAAGACCATTTTCTGGTCTGTTTTTGCGGAGGACCACGTCACCCTCTGCTTTGTGTTCCTCCCTGGGCCCTCTCCCCCGGCACGTGAAACGGGAGCTGGCTGTCTTTACTCCCCGCTCGTCGTTTCACCTCAGAGCCAAGGAGTCCTTTCTCATTTCTGACTCTTCGTAACAGCGCAATTGTACTTTCAAACAAGTTTCTTCATGTTTCACCTGAAAATTTTCACCTGTGACTTGTACACACACTGAAGGGCTGACAGGAAGAATTGCATAGCTCTAACCCGAGTGAGCTCCTGCATCAAAACCCCCTTCACCTCACTAAGGAAGCACACAACAAAACATGAGGGGAAGAAGGGCATACATCGAAGGCTTCTGATTCTTTTTTATTTT
>NW_009619313.1:0-2186 GCF_000690535.1 Cariama cristata | reverse complement strand
GAACTGACCCCAACCCCCATTCCCTATCCCCCTGAGCTAGGGGAGAGGAGGGAGAGAAATCAGGAGCAAAGTTAACCCCAGGAAGAAGGTAGGGGTGGGGTGAAGGTGTTTTTAAGTTTTTCTTTTTTTCCCCATTATGCTACTCTGATTTGGTTGGTAATAAATTAAACTAATTTTCCCCAAGTTGAATCTGTTTTGCCCTTGACAATGACAGATGAGTGATCTCCCTGTCTTTATCTCGACCCATGAACCTTTCATTATATTTTCTCTCCCCTGTCCAGCTGAGGAGGGGAGTGATAGAGCGGCTTTGATGGGCACTGGGCATCCAGCCAGGGTCAGCCCACCACATTCACATATAGTGAGCATGTGCTTATTTACAATTGTAGGTAGTGCGGTCAGATTCTTTTCCATGCATGCTCAGCCTAATTCTCAACATGGTAGTCACTAGGAGGTTTGCTGTTGGCACTAACAGGAGAAGAATTTCAGCCTTTGTTGCTTTTATAGGAGAGATCTGAAGAAGAATTTGTGAACGATTGCCATCTGCTAAGTATCTAAGCAGTGACCTGTAATATCTGAAATTTACCTATTCTTGGACAAATATCAAAATTGATGAGTTTGGAATTTGCTTTCTTCAAATTTTACTGCATTATTGTTTGGGCAATTGATATGAAATAGGAAGCAAACCAAAACCAACTACCTTGCGTTTATATCTACAAGTTAATGATGTTGACAATTAGTACTAAATTCATAGGATGAACTTACTTCTGTGTCTTCATAAGTTGCTTCTTCTTCAGAAGCATTATCTATTTCTGAAAGAGATTTTTTAAAGTTCTTGGAAAAAAAATTAAGTTAGCTGATTTTAGATATGTTAAAAACATAATTTACATTTAGGATTATTTCTAGCCATATTATTTTGAAACTATTATTTAAGTTATATAATTAAAGTCAATATAAAATATATTTTGTATTTTCAAGCTAAATTAAACTGAAAATTGTGAAATATAAAAAAATCAAACATTTTAAAAAGAAAATATTTCAAATAAAAATGAGGGTTTTTCTTTAAAGTTTACCTGCATTTGAAAAGCAGAAGGAGAGAAAGCAGAAAAAGTCATTATTCATTTAGTTCTGTTTTTTAGTGTTGTCAGTTCTCAATTGATTTCAATACCTTCATACTTAAAGGAATATGCAATTGCTGCAGTTTACTGTGAAAGCGGCATTGAAAAGAGAACCTTCAGTTTCAGAGAAAATATTGAATATTGCTTACTGAAATTATTTGTAACTTGAACATTATTGTTGATAATAGAACAAATGGAATGAGGGAATAATGAGATCAGTAATTCAAAACCAGCTTATTCTACTTACGTCACAGCAATATAACAACATTGAGAGTACTGACATTTGCAGTTTCTGGAATCACGAATATATGATGAGCTGCTGTCTCATTTAATTAGCACTACAAAGAATGCTACTTAGAAACAATGGTGCAAACATTTTAAGAGACATTGTCTATGTTACACTGCAAAGTTACAACTGCTTGTAAAGGTTAAGCTTAAAAAGGGTTATGTACAAGAGCATCTCCTTGGCATCAAAAGAATCTGACAAGTCTAACAAAGATAGATGGAGATTCCTATCCTTGTCAGTGCTGAGTTTTCTAAGAAGTTTTGATACTGTCCTGAAAATTACAGAATTGGTATCTATAGAATTGGATAAGGTTTGTACAGTGTAGTTAATCAGTACATTTGCCTCTTAGAAATTTCAGGACACATTTTACTCTAACTTATTACGGCCAACTATGTAAAAGCACACAGTGCAACCCAATCAGTATACTGAAAGAGCTGAAAACCCAACACCTACACTGCGTGGATTTTAGGGCATTGTTGTGGACTAGTTCTGCTAGGTCTGATGAGCAGATGCTCATTAGCAGTTTAATTTCATCTAAAAGTATGAAAGTTTACTCCAGTTCTGTTTAATATCTTTATCAACAATCTGGACAAGTGGATTGACGGCATCCTCAGTAAGTTTGCAGATGATACCAAGTTAGGCAGGAGTGTTGATTTGTTTGAGGGCAGCGAGGCTCTACAGAGGGACCTGGACAGGCTGGATCGGGATCGATGGGCCAAGGTCAAGTGTATAAGATTCAACAAGGTTCAGTGCTGCGTCCTGCCCTTGGTTCACAACAACCCCAT
>NW_009619312.1:28580-30583 GCF_000690535.1 Cariama cristata | reverse complement strand
GGGGCTGCAGGGCGGTGCTGCTCCCCTCCCCTCCCCGGGCCTCTCAGGGCTGTCCCCCGCAGTGCCTTCCCTCCGGGACGATGCCGAAAGTACGGGCTCAAAATACGCCGGGGGTGCACCCAGCTGGTGTTTCTGCGCTCGCTTTGCTGTGAGATGGTTGGGAATACCCTTGAACTTTTCCTAGCGCAGGTCGTCTGAGGGCTTGGCGCTGTGAGCTGGTACTGAGGGGGGTGGCCTGCGTGGGGGAGCTCTTGGGTGTGCCCAGAGAGGCTCCAGCGATTTCCAGCCGGTGAAGTAGCAGACTGGCTGGGTTTGCCTCACTACGGTGCTCAAAGAAAAATTAATACAGCAGGCCAAGAAGCTAGGCATATGGAAGAGCCTCAGTGCTAGACTACAGTGGTTTGGGAGACTAAAGAGATGCACAGAGACTTGGGAGATCAGCACTTCGAGTTGTGCTTTGTATCCTGACAATCCCAGTGCAGAGATGGCTGAGGTGCCCTTTGGTGTGGCAGCTCTGATGCTCAGCAGTGCGTTGTAGTCATGCACAAAACTATTAAGTCCAAGTGTACGCCCAGGGTGAATCTGAATCATGTTGTGATTTCTGTGGCTAAACCTTGTGAATTGACTCTGGGTAGAGGGGATGACAGTTCATATTCAGCAACTGCCTCTTAATGACTTTTTAGAATGGTGCATGGACTGCATTCAGGGGAAGTTGAGACAGTACTGAGTGAAGGGAGGTGTGATAACTGAATTGCCTGAGCAATCTCGCGTCTGGTGTAGGTTAACTGTGCTAGATTTATATTCTTAAGTTATGTATCATATTGTTTCAGTTCGTTCATAAAATAGTTGATGGCATATGTGGCCGTGCATATCCTCGATACCAGGATTATGGCAGTATTTGGAGCTTGTCGGAATGGATGGAGGTTTTAGAAGAAACAACGATGTATTTCAAAACTGCGGTTGGCAAAAACATATCTGATGAAGAGGTAAGGGCTCATTGCTAATTGGGCTTGACTTTGAGAGATCATACTAAAGTTAGTAGTCTTGTAGTTTATTTAGTCCTAAAGTAGTTTTATAGTGTAGCATTTGAATAGTAGCAGACTAAGCCTAAACAGGGAAAAGGTAACCAGCATTTAGAGATACACTGCAAAGACTTTTAAAAGAAAAAGTGAAATTGACACTTTTTTTTAAAATAGCATTGGATAATACTTATTAAAATACTGTTTTAGTCACTTAAATTGATTTCTTAAGTACCACCAAATTAAATCTGTTTTCCTTAAACTACATAACCTGTTGTTATTGTTCATTACCAATAAAAACAATTCACACTCTTGTTTGGCTTTGCTCATTACAACTGCATTGAAGTGTTTTAAAATATTGGCTGTATGTAAATAAAAAATCTAGACTATGAATGGAGGACCATGTGGGACAGGGACTGTAGTTCAGAGCATTCCAATATGTATAAACTCTGCAAGAACTTGTTCCGTTATCAGAAATCTTGATTCTCATCTTTTGCACATTGCTCATATTTTGACTACCTGCTAGTAGTAGACCAAAAAAAGATACTTGTGTAGCCATAGGAAAGTTTGTACTTCAGTATGTCTGTTCCAGCTATGCAATTTTTGTTTTGATTTTAGGGTGGTGTCTAAGAAGACCGATAAAGCCTTCATTCTCTGGTCTCTTTTCATGTAAATAACAAGAAAAATTTTTTTATATGTTGCTCTGGTAAATACTGACTCTATCAAACACAGAGAGCAGCTGCTGAGGGCAGTATAAGAAAGATGAGACTATGGAGTCCAGTATAACAGCTATCTGGGTAGAAGCTTGGTTACCTATAGAACACAGCTATTACAGGTGTTACATGTTATTTCTGTGGTTTGTAGTTTAAGCAATCACTATTTTTATTTTTGTAGGCTGCTCAGCAGATAAATGAATTAAATTCAAACTATCAAGAAGCGATCACAAAATGTCTAAAAGGCAGAAAGGAAGAAATCAAGAATGCG
>NW_009619312.1:22049-28549 GCF_000690535.1 Cariama cristata | reverse complement strand
AAGAGTGAACGCAATCTCTTCTGCCCAGCTGCAGGATTTTGACTGGCAGTTAAAGGTAAGAGTGTTGCCTTAATGTTGTTTGAAAAAAGTATTCCACAACACAGAAGTAACTATTGGTACGGTCCTCTTAGGGATGCTCATTCTGGAGCATGGCTCAATTTTTGAAGGTATCTGAAAAGCACATTCATGATAACACATCAAAGACTTGCCAGAAATTTGTATAAACTGTAAAAGTAAAATTCTCTTTTTCCCTGCCCGCCCCCCCCTTCTTTTAAAGCTGCAATACCTATCTCTTTCCTAGAAGGAGACTGAGCATTATTCAGGGACACCTGAAAGTTTCATGTGCTGTTATGATTTTGAGGGCTGAATAGAGAGTATTTTTAGTCAAAGGAAGAAATATTTATTTAATTTTAAGAGTAGTATGCTGATTCAGGATGTTTTCCTGACTTTTTTCAAATTTGTAGATTCCTGCAATAAGCAATTATTTAATAATAAGTTTGAAATAATTTATCTTTACATTTATTTTGATAATAAGCCAATGATAACTGTGATGCCTAAAGTTGGATGGTGCTTTGGGGTTAAGAAGACAGCTGCTTTATATTAAGCTCTATCAAAGGCTTAACAACATTACTTATGTTGTTTATATTGTTAGTTAGTCCATGGGAGCTGTTAAACAAATTTGTAGAGCTGTTAAATAGTTTTACATTTCAACAAGAGTGTTAAATAACTTCTGCAGCCAGCAGCTTTGGAAATCAAAGAGCAATGCCCACAATAGACAAGATTTTGTAAGAACAAATGTGGCATCATGATGTGCTTCAGATGAACTGTTACTAGGGCTTGATCTCTTGCTAACTGCATCTACTGTTGACAAAAATATGAACTGGACTTATGTCAACTCTTGTGGTTTCTTTTAACTTTTTCTTCTGGAGGATTGTTTTCAGTTTCTTCCAGTTTTGTGATACAAATTTCTGGTATGTGTCTGAACTATTGCATTCATTTTGCTTTAAACCACGTTTTTTTTTTCCTTGAGCTGGTTGTGATTTTTTTTTTCTTACAATAGTTGAATCCTACCAAGGACATTGTCTCTCTGCTGTACCATGTTCTGCTCTTTAAATAAGATAGATGTGTACAATACTGACCTACAGTATTATCAACTGATCTTTGATTTGGATATATTTTAAAAGCCTTATTTATACTAGAGTGGGTGTAATAGTAAATGAAGAAGAAAGCACAATTGACACATAATCCTTTTTATCACTGTTGTCAAATAGGGTATCTGACAAACGGTGTTTCATCAGCTGTAGAGACAGTTGAAAAATGCACAAAGATGTCCTCTTTCTCCCAGCTGCCCACTTCTGTAAGACCATTCTTACTTGTTGATTACCAGAACTATTTGAATATTGTGACTTCAGAATTCATATACTTCACTTTTAAAGAGCCATGATCAAATGTATCCTTCCTAGCATACAAAAATGTAGCAGCCCAATATTTTAACAAATTCTTTTGACAAATGTATTGCTACGAAGAGGCATTTTAGTGTTTCAGTATATAGTTGGTGTTAAAAACAAACAAAAATCCCAACAATGGGGGAAAAAAAAGGCAAAAACTGCAGAGATGACTTGTGAGAAGTTAATTTTGTCATGTTGATGTTTGTTCTGGTAGTACACATTCAATATAAAGTGCAGATGTGATGCTATGAAAGATTAAAATTGGCTCCACCTTACACTTTGTTATTATTGTTTCATCAATCTATGTAGCTTGCTCTCTCCAGTGATAAGATCTCCATGCTGCAAATGCCACTTCTCAATCTTGATTTGGATGTGAGAGAAAATGGTGAAGTTAAACCAATTTCTATAGAGATGAATAAGGAAGAATTGCAGAACCTAATAAATGCACTGGAAGCTGCTAATAAGGTAGCTTTTACTGATACTATCCTTTGTTCCTGACTTCCTATGTACTGAGTTTATTTTAACTGAGATTTATAGAATTGTAGAATAGTTGGGGTTGTAAAGGACCTTTAAAGGTCATCTAGTCCAGCCCCCCTGCAATGAGCAGGGACATGTTCAACCAGATCAGGTTGTTCAGAACCCTGTCAAACCTGACCTTGAATGTTTCCAGGGATGGGGCATCTACCACCTCTCTGTGCAACCTGTTGCAGTGTTTCACAACCCTCATTGTAAAAAAATTTCTTCTCTATATCTAGTTTGAATCTACCTGCTTTTAGTTTGAAACCATTACCCCATGTCCTATCACAAGGCTCTGCTAAAACGTTTGTCCTCATCTTTCTTATAAGCCCCCTTTAAGTATTGAAAGTCTGCAATAAGATCTCTCCAGAGCCTTCTCTTCTCCAGGCTGAACAACCCCAACTCCCTCAGCCTTTCTTCATGGTCGTGGTTTAACCCCAGCCAGCAACTAAGTACCATGCAGCTGCTGGCCTGCTCCCCTCTGACCTGGTGTGATGAGGAGAATTGGAAAAAAGGTAAAACCTGTGGATTGAGATAAGAACAGTTAAATAATTGAAATAATATAATAATAGTAATGAAAAGGGAGACAACAGAAAGAGAGAGAGAAATAAAACCCAAGAAAGACAAGCGATGCACAGTGCAGCTGCTCACCACCCACTGACCTATGGCTGAGCAGCAATCTGCGTGTCCCAGCCAACTCCCCCCCAGTTTATATACCAAGTATGATGTTCTGTGGTATGGAATGTTCCTCTAGCTGTTTCGGGTCAGCTGTCCTGGCTGTGCTCCCTGCCAACTTCTTGTGCACCTTCTTTTTGGTAGAGAGAAGGATGTTGTGGAGGACTGTGTCAAAGGCTTTACAGAAGTCCAGATAGATGACATCTATAGCTCTTCCCTTGTCCACTGATGTAGTCACTCCATCACAGAAATCCACTAGGTTGGTCAGGCAGCACTTGCCCTTGGTGAAGCCATGCTGGTTGTCTTGAATCACCTCCATGTGCCTTAGCATAGCTTCTAGGAGCATCTGTTCCATGATCTTCCCAGGTACAGAGGTGAGGCTGACGGGTCGGTAGTTCCCAGGGTCTTCCTTTCTACTCTTTTTAAAAATGAGTGCAATGTTTTCCTTTTTCCAACCACAGGAGACTTCACCTGACTGCCATGACTTGTCAAATATCAGGGAGAGTGGGTTGGCAACTAGATCAGCCAACTCCCTCGGGACTCTGGGATGTAACTCGTCAGGTCTCATAGAATTGTGTGTGTTCAGGTTCCTCAGACGGTCATGAACCTGATCCTCTGTTACAGTGGGACAGACTTTCCTCCCCCAGTCCCTGTCTTGGAGTCCATCGGCTTGAGAAGTGTGGGAAGAGAGGTTGCCAGTGAAGACTGAGGCAAAAAAGTAGTTGAGTACCTGAGCCACCTTCATGTCTGTTGTTACCAGTTTGTCAGTCTTGCTTATCGTGGGGATACGCTTGCTTTGACCTTCCTTTTCTGGCTGACATATCTGTAGAAGCCCTTCTTACTATTCTTTACATCCCTTGCCAAGTTCAGCTCCATCCACACCTTGGCCTTCCTGAACCCATCCCTGCCCAACCAGGCAGTGTCCCTATGCTCTTCCCAGGATACCTGTCCCTGCTTCCACTGCCTGTGCATTTCCTTCTTGCCCTTTGGTTTGACCAGCAGGTCTTGCCTCATCCATGCCAGTCTCTTGCCATCCTTGCCTGATTTCTCACACCTGGGGATCGAGAGCTCTTGCACTCTGTGGAAAGTGTCCTTAAAGATCTGCCAGCTCTGTTCTGCTCTCTTGTCCCTGACGGCAGTTTCCCAGGGGATCCTATTGACTAGCTCCTTGAACAGCTGGAAGTTTGCTTTCCTAAAACTCAGGGTCCTGACTTTACTCTTCGCCTGTCTCATATCCCTGAGAACTGCAAACTCCACCAGTGCATGATCACTGCAGCCCACGCTGCCTCCAGTCTTGACATCACCGGTTAGCTCACTTGTGTTGGTGACCAGCAGGTCCAGTGTCACAGCCCTTCTGGTAGGGCTGTCTGTTACCTGCCCTAAGAAGTTTTCCTCCATGCGCTCCAGGAGTCTCCTGGGTTGCCTGCAGGTCGCTGTGCTACTTTTCCAGCAGATGCTGGGGTGCAGGATGAGAGCCTGTGAGTGCGATGCCTCCTGTAGCTGTAGTAAGAAGGCTTCATCAGTAGGCTTCCCTTGATCGGGCAGCCTGTAGTAGACACCAACCACATTGGGTTTTCAGCAAGATATCCAGAACAAGCAAAGAAAATAATTCATTGGCAAAATGACTATAGAGTTACAGAAAGGCTTACGTAAGGCAGACTGTCTTGGATAGACTTCAGGGTTTTTTTTTTTTAGCACAATGTAGTCTACAAATTTTTGCAGATGTAATTAGAATCCTGATAAGCATAATAGCCTGTTCAGAGCAGCATTAAAAAGTGTCTTGTGAGAACAGGAGGAGAAGCAAATGAAATGACAAAGTGTCATATGAGAGTTGATTTTGAAAGATTGGAGAGAACTCCAGTGTTCCCCTCAGCTTCACAAAATGTCAGTGACTTGAAATGCATGTGGGAGAGTTTTTTTTGGTTCAAATTGAGTGCTTTAATTTCCATGGCATAGTAAATCAGGAAGAACATTACAAAGACTCCAGTACAGTAACCCAAGAAGAAAATGTCAAGTGAAACTTTATTTGGAGTGTCTCAGATTTCTTAATAAAAAAGACTAAAGGAAGTGAGGATTTGAAGAAAAATTGTTAGGGCAAAAGTGTTATCTGACTTGCACCCTGGTGATAACTGTGAATCCTGGAGTCCCTCCTTGGTCAGTTACCTTTTAGTATTATTTCTGGCTCTATTATAAAGGAAAGTAGTTTGGTTTTTGTTGTTTTTTTTTTTTTAATCTGAAAATCTTAAATATTTATTAGGTCTGTGGTCAGAGAATTCCATCTCTCAGATACCTGGATGTGAAAGTGTTGTATCAACATGTTTTAGAAGTTGGAGGCTTCTCGTTGCTCCATAACATTTAGTAAGGGGTTTGTTTAGATGTTTTATATGATGTTATGATGCTACAGCTGGAATCTGTAGACCAACATTTAGAAAAAATCTTTGTCAGTATATAACAACTGAAAAGAATAGTTTTATAGTTCATAGAGTTAAATACTGTGTTATAATACCACTGTTAATGTTTTGAATTGTAAAAGACATGTAAGGTTACATCTACTGGTTGCTTTAATGAGGCTGATGTGAGACCTCTGAATAACTGCTCAGTTCCTGGTGAGATAAATGCATTAGTCCAGATACAGGTGGTGGTCTCGTGAAATGAGAGCCCTTAACAGCTTTCTTTGCCCTGGATTTTTTTCTCCAAAACTAAATAAAAATAGTAGCTTGTTATGAACTCTAAACTATGCAAACAAGAATTCTTCTGGGACAGACTCGGTCTCCACACACCTTTTGTTCTGCTTGATGGTCTGTACAGAAGCTGTGGGATGTTGTCGTCTCCTTACTTAGTTTTATGTGCACAAAAGGAGGAATTCACTCTAGAAATGGTCCCGTGGTTCTGCTTTGTGTGGAACAAATCTCACTGGACCTGGAAATTACCATTCTACTTTTTGATTACAGGGAGCTGAGGAGTGGTTTGCCTGCAGTAAATGCTAAAGAAAGTTACTGGAAGTGATAGTTGTGTGAGGCTGTAAAAGAGAGATGAGAGAGGGATGGTGTATTTTCCAGAGGAAAGACAGGTTTATACAGTTGCATATTATACTGTAACAGAAAGCAAAAAGCTGTATTATGTTTTGATCTAATTCAACTTTAATCTCATTCCTTTTCTCCTTTTTGAAGGTTGTCTTGCAGCTGAAATGATATAATTCAGATCATTGATAGTATCTGCTGACGATGGCTCCCCAGTTGACTTTGGGGAGGAAGAAATGTTCTCTGCAAAGCCAGAAGTTGTTGATGCTGTAAAATACTGAAGTAAGAAGGCCATTATGACTTGTGACCAAATAAACTACTAATCCTTTGATAAAAATAATGAAGTCTTGTATCTGTTTGACCAAAAAATATAAACTCTAATGTACAGTTGCTTTTAGTACTAGAGACTTAAAGAACTATGGGAAAGTATCACTTATGACATGCTATATTTGTTTTGGTTAAACTTCAGCAGTGACTGCACAGGTGCCTAGTAAAACTAAGGTCTCTTAACTTACGTAGTATGTTACCCTTATCTAAGGTGCCATGATAATGGCAAAACATGACTTGTAGCGTTAATGTATTTATACTTGTAAATAGTAAATAAACACTTGATTTTGTATATGAATAATTGCAGTAAGTTGTTTTTTGATTTGTTAAACACTAAACTCAATGTTTTTAGATGCTGGGAAAAATCAGCTTTGCAAACAAAAGCAGTATAGAATCACAGAATAGTGATTGGACTTCATAGATAGGAAACCTAAATATATGATTCTCATTAAAACTAGCGCAGAAGTTTTGTGGGTCAGAGAACATTTTAAAAAAGGGGTGTGTGTAAAATGTA
>NW_009619312.1:0-22018 GCF_000690535.1 Cariama cristata | reverse complement strand
TCCCTTTTATTTGCTACTGGTACATTTAGTCAGGTGTGCATGTTGTTCACTGTCAGTAATTCTAAAAAGATTAGAAAAAGTGGAGAAGGAGATAAAGAGTCATAAGCATGAAAGACTGGAAAATATCTTACAGTGAAAGGACTGTAATCTCTTTAACAGCAATGGCTTGATCATAGTCTTGAATGTACAGAAATTTGATAATGGATCAGATGACAGATAAAGACCTTGCGTAAGTGGTACCAAATTCAAGCTAAAAAATTCAGGTTGGAATTGATGTTTGTTTAGCTTTATAAAAAGTCTGGAAAGAGTTACTGCAGGTTGTCCAGTAGTCTGTTCAAGAGAATGCTATTTTTTAATTGTAAGTGTAAGAAATAAATTGATCAGGTCTATTTTATTCATAGGTATATTTGTCTTGACTCCACTTTCCCCCTTCTTCTAGATCTAGTCACTTTATAGAAGAATGAATATATTGCTTTGATATAGGCTTAGGCATTTAAATGCTCCCTGGATTGTGTGGTGCATACCGAAGGTGTAACTCTGCTTTAGCTTTCATTATACTGGGATAGCCTATGTTGCTAAAAGGCTTTTGTAGAGAAAAGAGGCTTAATTTTTGGTAACTGATTTTTTTTTTTAACTGATTTTTATTCTTGGCACACTGTTTTTATCCTTTAGGACAAAAGGACTGAAAAGTGTTCCTTTTATTTACAGTAGCAGAATTAATAAACAGCAGTTTATTTCATATGAGTACACTGCCTAGTTTGGGATGTCATTTGGGTAGAAGACACTTGTGTGCCGATCCATTTATATAATTTATAGATATACTGTGAACACATTTAAGAAAGCAGAAAATCTGTACTTCAAAGAATATTAAAGTGGATAAAGTTATGTCTTTTCTCAACAATAAAAAGCCACAAATGATAATTTCCATTTTTATGTTCGACCTGTGAAACTTCTTTTGCAAAATCTGCCACATACCTAGCTGATAGAAAGCAATTTTTTAAAAATGTAGATGCTATTTAAAAATATTTTTGACATTTTCTTAGTAGTAGAGGCTTAAAGTTTATATAGTTTCATTTTAAATTTTAAAGCAAGTTATGTAAAAATGGATTTATAATTACTCTAACAGTATGTGGTAGTGTTTCATCTTTAGTATCATCGTATATTTGTTCTGTCCTTTACAGCAGCACTGAAAAGGAATGGCTGAAGAATCATTTTTCAATTATTTTTTGCTTTACAAAAAAGAAGACAAGACAGTTTCTGTTATGATGTGGCAGGAATAAATACGCAATGAGCTGCTTTTTTGTAGGTGTTAGACTTTATTGAAAGTATTTTTTATATAAGCATTGAAATGATGTTTTTGATGGGGGGGCATAACAACACCATGTGAATGGCTAGAGAGAAAGAGGAGCACCAGTTGACGAGCAGTTGAGAACTGTCAGCTAAAACAGGGTTGTCATGGAACTGCATTCGAAACGTGCATCCCGACCTGACGTCTATACAGAGAAATGAACTGTCGTTGTGAGGCACATAATGGCCTCCAGGAGATGGACAGGAAGAGGATCAAACAGAATGGAGAAGAGAGCTTGCTGCTCTGTACTTTGTACCATCGATCGGAAAATGGTTTCGCTCTGTCTCTTCTGAGAATTAGGTACTTCTGGAGCAAGCAAGGTCTCTGGTTGTGACAGATAAGGCATTTGCGGAGACTGTACCAGGCCAAACTGATGCAAAAAAGCTAGAGATTTCACAAAACCCGTTACACTGGCTTCAACTTCAACATACACTTCAATGAATGCAGGTAGATGTGAGCAGGTAGTGAAGAGGAAAAATGTATGTGTAACGGAAACATCTAAAACAAGCTTGTGTGGCCAGGAGCGTGTCGGTCAAGTGTGCCCGGCCATGCTCCCTTCTGGGAGGTGAGGTAAGGAAGTTGGCATTACGCTTCCACACAGAGGGTTTCACACAGTGCAGAGCACTGCAGTGAGCATCACAACCCCTGGGGGAACTGTATGCTGGGACCAGAGTAAAGTACAAGAACTGCACCAGTAACAAAAGCTGGGAGGGGGCCTGTGATGTCAGGAGTGTCACTCGAAGCCACCCGAGTCTGTGACTAAGGGGGAATTGGGGAAATCTTCTGAAGGCATAGGAATTAGACCAAAGGTGCAGAAGTTTAAAGATACTCCATTAACATTAAATAACCTTTAATTTTGTCTTTGCCTATCTGCTCACTTTGCCCATATCTGTATTTTTCTGTGTTTTTCCAGGCCTGAGCTCTTTCTAATTAACTGGTTACAGTAAGTGGAATGGCTTTGGTGTTTGCACATCCCACCGTGCTAACTTGTAACGGTTGTCCCAGGTGATGCTCCCCCTTTTGTCCTGTTTCAGGGACAGAGGTTCGTATTCTCTGTGTTTGCCCCGGCAGAGCAGTTTGTTTCTGGGTCCCACGGTCGCGTAGGCAAAAAAAAAAAGAACAGCCATCATAAATATATTGGTGAAACCTCTGTGGTTTTGCAGGTACTATGTACAGACCTCTTAAGCATGTAATTTAACAAAATTAACAGAAACAAAATTTTGTACAGTCCAAAAGTCCTAATGAAAGTAGTACATATAATGGACACACTGTATGAAGTTTTAATTTCAACATTTAAAAAGCACCTACAGAAACTACATTGCATAAACAGGCATGCAATTTGAATCGGAAAATGCAGCATATCTTGATACAAAATATAAAAGTGAATTATAAAAATAATGTTATTTGCCCTCCACTGGCATTCATTGCACTTTTCTCTGTTTCATAGAAATCTTCCCTTGATTTCAGAAAAAACATGTTTTTCTTGATCAGCCATTTCAGCTTTGATCTTAGCACGCTTAAGTGAATCAGAATTGGATCTGACCAGCAAACTGTTCATATGGAAGTGACTATTGTAATAAAACTGCTTTTGCAACAAAGCAATTGTGTGTGTGAAGAAGCTGTGTTTTTAAAAGATCTGTATAAACCTGTAGTATGTTTCTGAGTTCTGGAACAAGCCTTTCTGGTAAGAAACATGCTGAAACCTAATTACGCTTTTTTCTGAAAGGTGGTTTTAAGAACCAGTAACACCTTGTCCTGAAGTACGCACACTTTGCTATCACTTTGAGTTGTGAATTAGTATTTATATTGATGTTTCAGAAATAAAAGGATCTTTACTCTTCCGGTACTGAAGAATGCTTTCATAAGTGCATCAAGAGAAAGTGTTTTACTTCTTTAAAACCATTTTCGTTACATTTGGCAGTATACTACCCTTTTGCTGCAGCACACTATTGAAAGTTAGTTGGCTCTGAAAATCTGAAAAAATCGGGTAATATGTTGTCAGCTAGATCAAAACAGCAAATGATGTTTCAGAGGCGGCAACAAGGAAACTGATATGTTTACAGATGCAAACAAGGTTGCTGATGCTCTCACTGAAATGCATAATCTTCCAGAGGAAACCACCTTTGTGAACATTTTTGGAGATATGATTGATATTTTATACCTCCATGTGAGACTGCAGATACAGATAGCCTGTGATGAGTTAAAAGACATTATTGATCAGAGACTGTCTCTAGAGAGATGACATGCTTCTGTTGCCATGTAATTATTTTAGCTCCTTATTGGTAATGATACTCAAATGCAATTGGATTTTGCCAAGAATAAATGTGTAAAAGAATGACTACCAGGCCTTTTCTTAGACTGGCACCAGCACAAGACAAGAGGTGATGTTTTTATAACACTTGGAGGCTCAAAATTGCCTATAAAATAATGAAGAAATAAATACACCAAGGAACAGACAACATAATGAGAGTTCACTCTGCACTCCAAGACAGTAAGTAGACCAAAGTCACCTGGTCTTCTTTTAAGAAATGCCAGATTTCTTATTTGTCTCTTAATTCTTTCACCCTGTGCATATACATTTCAGTATCATTACATGCTGAAATTCAATATTCTGTGATCTGCCTTCGGGCTACAGGGTGGATGCCCATGGGAGCAGGAAGAAACATACTTGTACAATCACAGATGTGTTCTTTTATGCTTTGCAATGCAGAAACCATTTAAAAATATTTTTGTACATAACTGATATAACACAGCCCTTTTTTGGACTAATAGTCCCAAGGCAGTGTTAGCAATCCATCCTCAGTATGTGGGAATACATGAGAAGGGGCAGAGCTTCATTGGTGATGGGAAACAGAAGCAGCTGGTGGAACACGGCTGCCAGCCCTGGATGACTTTCCTCATGATTTATCTCAAGAAATCCTCTGCTTGCAGTACAAGGGGATGGAACATTTTCTATAAGGGTGGACAAGGTAAACCAGCAAGTAACTCCGAAATGGGAATTTCTGTGCTGTTCAGTGGTATCATAAAGCACAGGAATGCTGTCAGAAATATTCCTGTGATACTAAAAATATTATTTTTTGTGGCTAATAAGGTTAGGGTTCATCGAGTCCCTTTCTGCCAGAGAAGAGAGATGGATTAACATGAGCTTTGTCCTCTGCTCAGCTAGCTGCTTTGTTGAAACTTGTGAGAATCTAGTGTCTCATAGATCCTTACTGTTCTGTTATCTTTTGGTTGAAATTGCCAATGGATTCCAATATTGTTGGGAACCTCCCAGGTGGGCACACAAACATACACACTCAGGGACAGTGGAAGCTCGTATCCTTCGAAAACCTAGCTAAAAAGGACTTCCAGTACGATTTGCATGAGACAGCTGCACAAATTGTAAGGGGATTTAACTGAAATCTAGTTAGCAATAGGACCTTATCTATGCTGATCTTGAGGTCTGGTTCCTAAGGGCAGGCAAACTAACTACTAAAAGTATGAGAGTGATGGTGCTTAGCATTACAGCATTGTTTATCTTTATTGCTTAAAGCCAGCAAAATGACTCCAACCTATTGATGGGGAAAGGTTCTGTTTCTTTTGTACTAGCTAATTTCTAGCTCCAGATGGCAATGTACATGGGTAACCCATCAATAGACACACTTTTCCATCCTGTGCCTTTAATAACCACTGCCTATCCTTGCTGCCAAGCTATTGCTCTCAAGTGAAAAATGTTTTCTCCTGCCTTTTTTCTAGAAGTAGTTGGAAGAAGGAAAACGTGCTAGTTATGGTTATAGACCCTGTTCCAAAGTTTTGGTTTAAATTCTCTTTTGAGGCTTTGAAAGAGGTTTTAGTTTAAATCCAATGTGCCTTGCAGGCTTGTATGCCAAATTCTGTTTCTTTACCAGAGTTAGTGGTTAAATGTGTGGCTAGGAGCTCAGTGGGAGGCAGGAGATGCCTTAGCTCTGGGCTAAGATATTGCCAACCTGCAGTAAGTGGTTTTTGCCTCTGTATGTGACGGGGTTATTACCCCCTGCTGCAAAACTTTGTGCTGAGAGCTGGCAGCTGTTTCCTCACTCAAGATTGTGGCTGCCAGCTCTCGATGCAGCCGGGCCTTGGTGTGTGCTGTCCAAAACTGGTGGCAGGGCTGGAGTTTGTATCAGTGGCATGGGTTGAAGGACTCTGATGCATGACAGTGGACCCTGCTGTTCTGGAACTTGCTGTTCTGAAGGGGTTTTGCATTTGCACTGCTCTTGGTTTGTTAATTGCCCTTACTCTGCTCTCTACCTTTTTTTTTTTTTTTTTTTTTTGCTTGGAACTGTACAACATAATTGCTTTTAGCCCATGTGCCTAACATCTATGCATGAAGTAGCTTAGCTGGATGATCCATAAGCTAGAAACTATGTGTATGCAGATGCTAGAAGTCTACAAGAAAAAATGCTGAATATCAGTAAAGCTGATCTTTGCTCTTGTAATAGAAGGCAAAGAATCCTTTTTTTTTAACCTAAATTCTTGTTTCAATGCCACGTTGGATATTGGCTCTTCCTAATGTTCACTGTAGCTGTAAGAAGGGGTTGTAATGTCTCCGCACCGCTGGAACAGCTGGGTTAAATTACTGACCTGTGGTTTGTCTGTGAATATCTTTGAGAAATCAGGTAATGCAAAACCACGGGTCACTGACAGTTGTTTTTCACAAAGTATTTTGCACTACAAGTCTGAAGAATGTATTACTTTCTTTGAATTTATTTCTGTGTATAACCACAAAGCTGGCAAGTTCACTGGCTGATGAATTTATTTTCTGTTTGTAAAGTCCGGTGCCAGTTCATTGAATTCAAAACCGTTTAATGGGGTGTGTGTTTGGAATGGACAGCACGTGCAGCCCTAATGCTGTCTCCCTCCTGGGGCTATTTTTTTTGGTTAAGGAAAGTTCAGTTTGCTTAGCATGTAAGACTTCCATATGTTCTGCGAATTCTTTATTTTATTACACCACAATATTATTGTTAGTTGCCACTAAAATATTCTTGTTCTAAATATTGTTTAAATTTGGCTAAAAAATTAATCAAAATGTCCCACATGGGATGATGTGTGGCAGTTCTTATTTTGGTGCATGATATGGTGCAAATGTTGAAAAATTATTTGGAGTTGTTTTAGGATGGATATAGGCATACAAGTTGTAGCCTGTTCAGAAGAGCCATTTGACTGAATTAATATTTGTCCTGGATCACCTCAAGTTGTACACAGTGGCTGATTAAACTGGTAAAATTGTGCAACTCTGTAATAGACTGGAGGTTAAAGGTTGTAGCAGAGAGAAGACAGCTGAGGAGACCACCTTTGTGGTCCATTGAACTTGGGATAACACTAAGACTTTCGAGCCCACAGAAAAACCGATAGTCTCAAGGAACCCCCCTAGATTAGCAATGTCAAATGCCTGTTTTGCAGCCTTGTATTTTTTGTAATGAGTAAATTAAACCTATTCCTTTCTTGTTTGATGTTTTATCATTCCAGACTCTTTCTGCAGAAGCCTGCTGCAAAAACAAAGGGAAAGGGCAGCAGGTCCTGACCTGTTAGGAGGTCCAGGTTTTGCAGGATGTGACAAACATTAACATGTAGGAATGTTTCATTTATTATCACGTTCTGATTAAAAAGTTGTAATGTCAGCTGGTGACAAGGTCATCAGTTGACCTTACTGCCAGGTAATGAGGAACTGGTGAAGAAGCTTCCCACATCACTCATTTATATTCCCTACTAACTCCTAACTCTGGGTGTTGCTACCTACTGTCCTGAGCAATGTTTCTTTCTGTACCAGCTGGCATTGATAACAATCACTTTGGTACCTACATAGACTCTCTTGGCTTGTATATCTTGACTCTCCTAAAAGTATGAAACAATTTCAATACAAAATAAAATTTAACTGATAATAGTTCCGTTTCAATAAAATGCTATGTTAGGCAGCATAGTGTGAACATTATTATGAAAAACACTGGCAATAGAGAAGGGGAATGGATTTGATACAGGTAGGAGATGACTGACCTATTGCTTTTCAGTTGCATGGACCTTGGTAGCACTTTGCCTGCGGCTCCTTGGTGGGAGTTGTGTCAGGCAATAAGCAGCCAGGTGGGGAGAGGCAATGGCTCAGGAGCAGTGCACCCAACATCTCCAGTGTGCTCTAAGAGTCAGCCAAATCTCCTGTTCCTCAGGAGAGTAAGGAATTCTGTAGGAAACTGTGTGCAGAAATCTCCTCAGATCTGTTCCCAGAGAACTGCCAACTTTCAGGAGAATGTGTTGCAATTACCAGTCACAGGAAATCCAGGAGTCAAGAAAAGTGGCCACTCTTGGCCTGGGGTAAACCTTGACAGTTGCTTCCAGGAATGAACACACATATTTTTTTCTACTTTGTAATACAAAATTACAGATGGTACAATTGTTCTCATCAATTTCAACTTTGCTACTTTGTGGAAATAACAAAATTCTAGTTAGATCCAATCGGCTGATTCCTTAGATGGAAACTCAGTGGAAATTCTCTCTGCTACCCTTTCTTTCTTTTGAAGATCCCTGCCCCTCTGAAAATGTGAATTATCTTCTCCTTGAGTGATATTTCTCACAAACACTATGGAAATGCTTCCCAGTATAACTATTAACTTCAAAATTATGCATGATGTAATAGTTATAATCCTTCAAACAGTTACTTCTTCAAATTTTTCTACACTCTAAATGCTGAAAGACTGTGACATAACTACTACTTTGTTTCACTGTCTTGTTTGGAAGCATGCTGCTGTGGGCTGCCAATATGTGGTAAGAAATGCAGTAGGACTAACTTTTATTCCACTTAAAAAAAGATAAAAGTGGTTACAGAAAGGTCATGGGTGATGCACAAACTCTTTGTAAAAATCTTTTGCTGCAGGTGCTCTTCAAGAGCAGATCTGTAATATTCTGATCTGAATGTGGTGAGGCTGGATTTGGGTTGAGTTTTTGTTTGTTTGTTTTAAAGCTTAAATCTAGAAGTATTGAATGGCTGGGTATCTTACCTTGAACATATAACATTATGGCTACTGCAGTTCTTCAGAGTTAAAAAAATCAAGAAGGAAAAGAAACAAGTCTAATTATGTTAGTCTATGGTAATATTATTGCATAAATTAGTGGACATAATACAGCCAGTAAACAACATTGAAAAGAATAAACGTGATGGGAAACACCATTCTGGACCACTTGTCTATCAAGTTAACATCAGTCAAATCAGGGATTTTGACTTTGATCTGGGATGCCCTTCTTTGTAAGCGTCCTTTTTTATGAAGCCTGTGCCTGTCCAGAGCACTCCTACTGCAGAGGTCTCTGCTGGAAGTGGCTCTTCTGTACTGCAGGTTGGCACTGTCGTACCTGTACGTGGTGGCTCGGGGGTCACGGAAGCTCGTGAACACGTCTGAGCTGCTGACGTCATTTCGTATTTCAAGCGGGCTAAGCAGCATGTTTCCATGGGGATCAACCTGTGTCAAGGAAGGAATGTGAATTAGACAAGTTCCTGAGCCATCCCAAGGTGTTGCCCAGATGGATGGGTACCTTCTGCCTCTACTGCCGAGGTGCTCCTGGGGCTGTAGTGACAGTCATGTCTTGTACAGCATTGACAGAAGTGAAAAGATACTGAATACACTTTCCTGATGAGTGTGAAATTAGCTATTAAGCATCTAAGTACCTTCCATCCTGACCTGGCTCCTTGGTCTGGCATCTTTTAATTCAACTAGTTTTCTCATCCTCTGTGAAGTAAGACTTTTTAAATTTTATCTTTAACTTAGATCATGGTCTTTATGAAATACTGATTTTTAATGTCTGGTGACCTAACACCTGAAGCTTTACATACTCAAGGTGAAAAGAAAATGTTGCTGTCTCTGCCCATTTTGTAGAGTTTTATACAGTTTTAGGGCTGTAGGTTAGTTTCAAAAACAGTTTTGTAACAATGGGTTCATTATATGAAGAGCACATAGGTACACGTGCATTCTATCAGTTATTGTAAAATGCTCGTGGTGAGAATTAATTTTGGAGAATTACTATATTGCAGAGATGGAAATCCTCGCTCCCTACAGTATACCATTAACTTGCTCATGTGCAGATAGAATAATCCATTTTACTCAACGAAATCTTACATTCAGTTGCATTTTTATATGTTGGTACCAGAAGCAGTTGTTTCAAGTATGTTTATCACCTACTTTATTTGTGCTGATAGTTAGTTAGAGCACTGTTTTAAGTAGCTAAGCAAAGAACTGGAACTGTGGCTACTATGTACATGGCTAGCACAAAAAATTGTATATATGTATATATAAAATATTTTAATATCATTACCTTTTTAATGTATGAATGTAATTAACCAAATTAACCATGAATGGCTGCATTACTATGAAGTGTTTACCTTTTCACTCATCTTTAGTTTTCTACATGTTTGTAGTAAAACTTCTTTTAGAAAAGCTTTTTGCTGTTTCCAGGATGACTCCTGACTTCACCATAAAGAGTTCCTAGATGTTTCAAATTCCCAGATACTTAAACATCCACTGTAGCTCATATGAGGGAAATACATATCAGGACACAGAGCTCTTAAATGAAACTTCAAAGACTTTGCCTTGAGGCTTGAGTATTATAATTGTTTTTTGTAATCTGTGGTGTTGGACCTATTCCAAACATATTACAATCTATAGCGTGACTGTCTGAGAATGTCTTTATACCAAGGAAAGAAAAAAATTACTTATTGACAATATCTAGTCTTGTGAAGCATCAGTGATACGCAATGCTTGCTTTGCACTCTGAGCTTTACATTTTTAGCAAGACATAGCAGAGGTAGGAAATGGTATAATGATCTACAACAGGCTTGAAGTATGTTCAAGAAAAAACTCCAAGCAGAGCACACGGGGAAATCTAGTCTCTGGGGGCTGCTGCAGAGGAAAGCTGGCAGCCACAGAAAGCCTCGGTCCCACCTGGCAGTGTGGAAGATGTTCCTGCCCATCGCTGGGAGGAAAAAGCGTTGCGTGATGACTGCCGGTGTGTTTACACCATGCCAGACTACGCATTTACTAACTGAAAACAAAGAGGTGAAGGGGCTATTTGTACAACAGCCACCCAGGAGAGCTGTGGGGAAAAATGTCTTCTAAATGGAGTAATAAGTCACCACAGATAGAAAATGCGGTAGTCAGGTTTAGCAACTGATTCTGTGGACGCTGAAATGAGCATTCAGTGGGAATATCCCAGTTCCCACCATTGATTTGGTGGGAAAAGCTCACACATTTTGGGTTAGAGGCGCCAGCTGGTCACAGATCAGCATGGTGTTTGCAATATTTACTTGAGAGATGGGCTACCCAGTTTATACTTTTTAGGTCAAGTCTTCAAATTCAAGCAGAAGGAAATCTAAGCTAGGGTTTCCTACTCTCCAGAGGACGGCCATAACTAAGGGGTCATTCATTAATCCTAAGTTCTGACATTTTCTGTGGAAAAAGCAATGATCTCAGAGTTATCTCCATGTAAAAAGAGATTTTTTTTTTTTTTAATTCTCAGAAGTTTTGGTAAGTCAACCTTTTCTTCCTAGTTTTACGAAATAGCTCTTTGAGCTGTCTGATTACATAACCTAATGTTTAAACTAATTGACTTTAGTGCTATAATAGTA
The DNA here is from genome assembly GCF_000690535.1 of Cariama cristata. Taxonomy (NCBI): domain Eukaryota; kingdom Metazoa; phylum Chordata; class Aves; order Cariamiformes; family Cariamidae; genus Cariama; species Cariama cristata. The sequence goes on along the minus strand of NW_009619312.1, from coordinate 11,051 downwards.
GTAACAGTAGTGCAAGCATCATTAAGTAGTTATTATGGCTTCTCTTTTGTGAAGACAACTTGTAACTGCCCACAATCTAAAGTGATTTATAGGGATGTTTCTTAAACTAATATGCCCTGATATTTTATGATAAGCCAAGCAGTGTATGAATTCCTGCTTTAAGTGTTATGAATTAGCCTGTTATATTTTAAAATGAGTTTTATTTAAATAATTTTAGGCAGGATGATTTGTATACATAATGAAGCAATTCAATCTTTAAATTGCAGTCTTTGCAATTCAGAGAAAAGGGCCTTATACTGATCTTGAATAAATTAGCTCAGAGAAGTATAAAAGCTCTTCTTAGATACCTGAGTCAAATTCTCTGTTTGTGCAACATGAAGCTGGCCTAATAGTTAATTTCCCACATCGTTAAAAACCCTTTCAGAATTTATTGAAGTTCACTCCAAAATAGTCTTAAAACTTGTGCAGCTGAGATTTTATTACTGAAGCATAGGATTTCTACAAATACCCGTAGGAATCGGGAAAACGTACAAATTGTTAAGAGACCCCCAAAAGAGACTTGTTACGTTAAGAGACTTGTTTGTGTCAATGTTAGAATGAATTAACAGCAAATATGCGCACAGTAAAAGCTGTAAATATGCTGTCTTAAAATCTTTTCTCCCTTACTTAATACGAGGTTACCTGGGGCTTACTGTTGGTCCTGTGTTGGAGGAAGCCTGTGCATCAGAAACAGCCAGCAGGCTTTAACTCATTCCACCCCATGTCTCAGTGATGAGGCTTTTTCCCCACATCAGGTATATACTGCAGTTGTACACAGTCTTTGACACATTTGCATCAGATGGCATGACAAACAATGGGGATGGAAGAGACAAGGCTCTGGCTACTCAGTTTTCTGGCCCGCTGGCCGGCTGCCTGCTTAGGAATAGAGTATCTCAGTCTCCTAGTTAGGTAGAAAAGATGAGCAATAGCAAGCCCAGAGTAGTTCTTCCTTGCTCAGATATAAGATATTTATTCTTTCAAATACCACCTTGTTCTTTAAGTGGAATGCCCTAAATTTTTTTACAGAAACCTACCGTTGCTGAGATGAGAACAGGATTTATTGCTTAACAGATATTCTGAGCCTAAATGCGTCTTTGCACGAACATATACATTTTGCTGCATTTGTACATTGCATAAATTTTGCCTAAAGTTGTAGAAAGCTGAAGAATTGTGTTTGGGTTTTTTTTTTCTTTTGAACACATCATGAAGAATATGTGAGGAGGATGCCAAAGCATCTAAAGCTGATGTTGTGTTAGTCATCTGGTATAATTATCAAAGTTTAAATATTCTTCAGATACATGTATGTGGTGATGCTTATTGTAATGACATTTATATCTATATTGAGTGTGTAGCTATATTGAGTTTATAGATTTTTAATTCTTCATTTGCACTGGAACTACCTAAAGCCTGAATTCAGCACAGGTACATATGTATCAATCTTTGTCAGTGCTGGAAAAGCCTTGATATGTGTTCAGGAAACATCATAAAGAAATGATAATTTGGCTTGTGTGTTTACTTAGAAAATGAGTTTCCTGCTTTGAAGCATCAAATGGTATTGTAAGTGTGAAATAGTAATAACAAAACCCCAAAACAGCAGTCCTGTGTTCAGCACATAAAAAGTAGTCAATCAGCTCTAGGGGAAGAGCACGCTGGCATTCCTTCACAGAGGATGGGTCTGAAACGCTTAGTGCTGTCTGGAATGCGTTTTTACCTACCTACTTTTTTTTATGTTAACTGTTGGGAGATAAAAGGTAAGAACTTTTGTTTTGTCTTAATACAAAAACATCTTTTCTTTCTCTTAAGATGAAAGATTCAGGGCCATATTACTCATACAAGCTGTCTTGTCGGAACAAATGCAGTAGTGTTATCGCAATCTGATCTACAAAGAAGCAGGTTATGCTCAGCAGCGATATACTTATTCAGGTGTGGATTTACTTGAAGGTTGAGCTGGATGTGTGGTTATGTGCTCCCTCCTCTTTCTCCTTCCAGTAGCCACTGTACTGGAAAATTGTATGTTTTCCTTGGAGCCTGTGGCTGGTCTTTGGCTTTCCATCCCAGCTGTTTTGTGGTTCAAAGAAGTTTTGAAAGGAAGGTATGATGCTATGCAGAACTGGGGAGCAAGAGACCATCTATCAGCTGCCTTGTGTTGCGATTTATGAACCCCTTGCTGGCTCAGTCCCTTTCCCACTCACATTATGATTGCATCCTGCCTCTTTCTCATGCTTAAGAGACATCCTCTCTGTAATGATTAGTCACATAGCTGTCTGGGGAAACAGAAGCAGTTGCATGCATGGACTGTCTAAATAATTTCTTGCTGGGTGGTTTGTCCTATTTATCCATAATTATGGTGGTTTCCTCAGTGACACCTAGCTTTGACAAATAGACAAGGAGATATAAACAGACTTTATGCTTTATTCAGAGAAACAGAAAGCTTGTTTACTACAAATTAGTATTTTTTTTTGCATATTAAAAACTAAAATAGCATGAATTGTTAAACTGGAGAGACTTTATTTCCACCTTCTTCAGTCTGCAGCGCAAGGAATAGCCACATGTGAAACAGCAGTATGGTTTCATTTTCTATCTGGTCTTCTCTATACTGTGTTAATATCGCAGTCAGTTTGCTGAGTGTTGCTCGCATGTCTAACGCTTTTGTTATCTGGTGAAGGAATTTGAACTCTTTTAGTTGTGGGAGTTGTATGTCGGATGGGAATGAGCAATATCTTCACCTGGCACAAAGAGAAAAAGCACTGTTACGTATGTTCTGTTGGTTATAGGTCCCTGATTGGAAAGTGGTATGAGTCAAGAGTAAAAGGGAAAAAAATATCCTATAGCTGTACATACTTACAGCTGTGCTGCTTTTGTGCTCCAAAAAAAACTTTCCCCTGCTCTGGTACAGACATCATAATACCAGTGAAAAATCTCAAAACATGACGGGGAGAGGCTGGGAGCTGTCTTCGCTAGACATCACGTACCCTTACTGTGTCCCGCTGCGCTGGACACGTGCATTCTCCCTGCTGGAGACAGAAATACGGCTGTTGGACATCAGCATTTCCATGCTGAATAAAATGAATGCTCACAAGGTCCCACATCAATCTATCTCCACTGACATAACAAAATCCATTGATCCATTCACATACGTGTGTCTATGTGTACGTGTATATATATCTCTCTCTCTCTAAAATCACAAACCTGCATTGTCCAGGCAGAAAGCAGTCTGTTCACTTAAAGCATTCTCAGTCTCGGAATGAAATTGCAGTCTGCAGTGTGAACACTTACAAATCCTGGTACAAAGCGTGTACGCCTTCCCATTTCTGTCAGAAAAATGCTGGTGTGTGCATGTGGCGCTCCAAAAAGTTCAAGTGTGGTTGTAAATACTTTCCATCTCATTCTGAGTACTGGTTGGTCTCAGTGTAATCTTTGCCAGTGTAACATTTAGACAAAAGCTTTTAGTCATGAGTTAGGGCTTTTTGTTAGTTAAACTCTCCAAATATGTAGGAAAAAGAGCTTACCTGCACTCTTATCCTTTACACTTTCTCATCCTTTACTCAGTTCAGTGCACTGGGGCCCACGTAGCCAAGGCTGACACTGAAGAAGTGTTGCTTCCCTCTTCATCGTGAATCCTTGCTGCACTTCTTCTCACCTGGGATGGGTTGTCTCAGGAGATGTTGAGGTGGCTGGTCAGAGTTTGTGGGTTTTGTGGTTTTTTTTCCCCGTCCTTAGCTTTCACAGAAATGGATAGACAGTGTCTGCACACAACAATCCATAACAGGATGGCTTGTCAGAGAGGTTGTGGAGTCTGCTTCTCTGGAGATATTCAAAACCCACCTGGATGCAATCCTGTGCAACTTGCTCCAGGTGAACCTGCTTTGGCAGGGGGGTTGGACCAGGTGATATCTGGAGGGAGGTCCCTTGCAAGCCCAGCCATTCTGGGATCTCCTCTGGTCTGTGGAGGACAATGCTTTGTGGGACCTTGGAGACTGTTGCAAACCTGAACTTAACTTGTGCACCCACTGTAATAAAGCATCTCCCACACATTGGGACAGGAGATGAATGCTGGTAAGGACTTTTGATGGGCTCATGAGCTCACTGAGGCTGAAGACATGCTGACTCTGTTAGTGATGCTTAGCTGTAGTGGTGTGGCTGCTGGGACACAAGACATGCAACCCTAGAACTAACGAAATATCACAGAGTTTCTGAAATGCACTTCCTGACATGTACGTGAAATTGCAACCATCCATCATGCTAAAGTCTTACCTGTTAGAGTTTTATGTGTTGGTCTCATTCTTCAAGCTGAACAGAGAGGTCAAATATAATTTTATCCAAATGTTATCACCTCAGGCCTCAACAGTACAGAAGTTTATAGGACAGCGTAGGTAAGATCTCATTAATACTTGGATGTAATATATTGTAAGAAAAGCAGAGAACAGAAGAAAAATTTTGGCTCATTAGGATATGTATTTTCCTCTGAGTTGAACTGGGCCAAGTACACCTGAGGGAAGTGTTTATTTCTGAAAAACTGGGAAAAAACTCGAAGAGGTTTATAGAAGTTTGCAAATGCTCAGTGATGTACTGCTAAATGAAACTTTTCCCTGTTAAAAAAATGTCCATAGTATTACTTCCTGGAGTTTGTCTGGCTTGTTTTTTAAGAGGGGGTAGCTGTGATCTACTTGAATTTACCCTGAGGGAAAAACCCTGACACCTGTGAAAGCTGTTATAACCTAGCAGCATCCTCCTTGCATTCCTGGAGGCTCGGTGGTGTGGGCTTCATTCAAGACTCACTGAAGCAACAGTGTCTGTCCTTGCTTTCTATTTTTGGTGAAGTTTCTGTGTGTAAAGAGGAACTATATCATGAAAATTTCTTGTATACCACCTTCCATAGCAAAGAAATATACAGTTGAAATGGTAAACATTTAACTTCCTTGTACCCCTTGTATTTCTTCTGTGCTGCAAAGAAATGCTTGTTCTGAATATTCATTTACATTTTCTGTGATTTCTTGCTCTGTTTTCAGCTGAAGACAGAACAAACCATGTGGCTGTAATCTCCTTAAAATATGATTTCTGTCTAGGCAATCTTAAATGCTTTTGCATATGTGTTCAAACCGCATTTATTTCTATCATCTTATACACCAACATTGTCACAGCAGAAATAATGTTTAAAAAATTAGATTGAACATTTTACCTGGACTCTATTTGATTCCGGTCTGCTCTTCTCGCCTGTACCATGTCCTGCCCTGCCTGCTGCCTTTTTTTGACGTTGGGGTCCTTTCCCAAAGAATATGTAGTTTACAAAGGCATATTCCAGCAAGGCCAGGAACACAAACACAAAGCATCCCATCAGGTAAATATCTATTGCCTTGACATAGGGAATCTTTGGCAAGGTCTCCCTGAGGTGGGTACTGATGGTGGTCATGGTCAGCACCGTTGTGATTCCTGCAAAAGGAAGAAAAAGACATTGACTAACAAGAGAGGGAAGGAGATTTGAGCGTGAAAAGTGTAATGGCAGCATTACGGGGCTGCCATGCACTTCTCTTGCAGATTCTTAACAGCCAAGGGAATGTGTTTTGCAGGACTGGAAAGGAAGGTATCCTCGCAGGCCTGCTTCCTTGGCTTTCCATGCAACAGAGAGTGAACAAAATAGCCTTCAAAAGCTCAGGGTGTCTTGGTACATCTTGCCTTAATTTTTACAATAACTCTGTGAGGAAATGTGGTGTTAGCTGACCTGGATAGCAAAGAGATGATCACTGCTCTTTCTACGTGAGGAATACTTTTCACTCTATTTACAGGAGTAGCCCTGCTTGACCCCATAGGGTGGCTTGCACTGCTCTGGGGATCTGGAATAAGTATCTAGCTTTTGACTTAAAACAGAGCATTGAAAGGAGAAAGGGAAGCTTTATGGTAAAGTCATGGTCTTTGATGAAGAGAAAGTGATATACATGCTTGTATCAAAACAGCTTTTCCTGTTAAAGGGGTGCTTGAAAGTAAGGCATTTCCATCCCATTATCCATACATTATTTTTTGTGTGTGTTTTGGTTTACCTGGATAAAATTATTTTTAAGTCTGCTTTAATTACAGGTGATTAATGCATCTAGATAATAGTTCTAGGCACAGGTATAATGAGTTGAATTTACAGAGAGGTGGGACAAAATAGAGGTGGGATAAAATGGCTTTCTGGCATTAGCATTTGAAAAGTCTGTCTGCCTTAAAGTGCAGATGGTGGCAGCAGATCTTGGTTCTTATGGAAAGTCATAGGAAGGAACGTAGCACGGGAAAGAACCAACTATGTAGGTAAAACAGGCTTATTTGGCGTAAGCTGGTATAGCTCTGCTAATGTCAGTAGGGTCTTGTGTATTCATTCCAGCCACACATCTGGTCTGAGAGGTCGCTTTTTAACATCAATGAAATGTTGATGCAGCACAGTGTAGATAACCTTAGATGGCTGAATTAGACCTTCACGCTTCAGTTTGGAAGCAAGATACTTTTGGCCTGATCCAAAGACCACTATGGCAACTGGAAGTCAGTCAGGATCCCAACCTAACTGCAGAGCAAGAATTACAGATGTAGGCAAGGTGACAGCTGCCTGCCTTCCTGACAACAAAGACCCTATGCTGCATGTGTAAGATCACAATTAATGCTGCTGCAATCAGCTGTATGGATTTGGTGCTACTGTATTCAAAGTCAACAAGTATCTGTAGCTCAGTGATTTTGAAAAGAAGTTACCTAGGGCAACTCTGGCTGCAGAGGCATCGTAATTGATCCAAAAAGATACCCACGACAGAATTGTGATCAGCGTGGAAGGCATATAGGTTTGCAAAATGAAGTATCCAATGTTTCTTTTAAGCCGGAAGCTAAGTGATAATCGAGGATATGCTCCTGAAAGAAAGAAGTCTTATGATGAGTAATGTGTAACAAAGGTTAGACACTGATATTTCTGGACTGGGGAAGGTGGGGGGAGCTTTTTTAACTAGTCAGTGCTTACCTGTTGTAAATTCCACTCTCTTTGATACCATCTTGTAATCAACAATAGAAAATTGTGGGAGCTCAATGTTATTAACTCCCGTTACTGCCGACTCTCCTCCATTCCAGTAGAATTCAATATCATCAGTAGTGTATCCATCTGAAACAGAGGCACAGTTTGGTTATTGATTTTTCTTTTTGCTTTATTACATGGCTTAAATAGTTGCGGTTAAGTGGAAGGAGCTGCCGTTAATCAGGAATTGAACCTTCTGTTGTGTGACATTTCTGTTACACAGAAGCCACGTAGCCTCCTTTGTACCCGGGGGAAACTTCTAGGTGTGGAAAGGGAGAAGACAGAAAACAAGGACAGAATTTAAGATCAAGGATCAATTTTTAGCTAGCTCTAATACTACTATTTTTCTTTCAGGCTTGAGTTGCTCAGTTTACCAACAGACTGGTACAACATCAGCAAAACTTTTAAACTCTCTAGGGTGAGCTCTGACAGTAAAACCAAGTTCAGTCCCCAGCTTTGCATTTCATTCCCTATGCAGGCTGTGACAAAATACAGAGTTTGGAGCCAGTGGAGGCCAAGATGATTCCAGAAGAATGCAGGTGCCTGTACTATTACCTGACAAAGTCTGTTGGAGCTGTGGGTATCCCTTTGACGTTCATGCAGCATTTTATATTTTAATTAGACCATGCCACCTTTGATCTTCTGTTATCACAGAACTATTTCCTATCAACTTCAAAACTAGCATGTTTCTTCTCTTTCCTTTTAACAGTGATGTTGATTATTTATCATTTAATTAAAAATTAATTTGCCATTCTACCACTGGGAATGTTAACATTTTTGTTACCATTTTCAAAAACATTTTGTTTAAGCTCAAAAGTGACTGAATTTCAAAAAAACCTCACAATTAATGACATTTTTAACTAATATTTAAACTGATTCCAATTTATTACATTTTACTACTTTCTCCAGATATCTGCCAAAGGAGAGAATAAATTCTCATCTATTTTTAGACTTTTCTTTCAGGTGTTAGATTTAATCAGGTTTAAATCATGTAACACAGATCAAATAAAAACATATGTTTGAACTCAGAGCTTTAGAAAACTTGACAGTAGTTTTGCCAGCTGACCCAACCATAGCATCAGAAGCCTCTACAGAGTTAGGAACTTATCGTTTCATATGCACCAATAATGCAATTTCTAGCTAGGGAAATTACTCTTGAGATGTCTTTTCCGGTGATAGTCCCTGGTAATAGCCTCATCTCTGGAAGGCTGACCATGTGCAGAACAGGTCCGTAGTTTCCCTGGTGACAATCAGAGAAGCGCTCTCAACTTGCTGCCAGGCTCAAGGAAAGTCTACAGTTATTGAGCAGCTATCTTTTGATGCAAACACACAGTGATGGGCTGGACAAAGTTAAGTGTTCACATATCTTATTTGTGAACAGCTCAGTGCCATAGTTTGCTAACTATCTGAATTGTTCCTGAGACTGTACTAACCTGTGTAGTATGGATCACTGCTGTTCGCTTAAAACTGTGCTTTCCATTACTTATGCTAATTTTTTTTTGAAATGAACCATTCCAGGGCTGTCACACAGGGTTCTCTGCATGGCTGGTTTTCATTTCTTCCCACTAGAAGCCAAAAGCTTTTCACTGCAAAAGGTCAAGGTAGCTGCTTGGTAATGGGACTTCAATCGCTGCTTCAAGGGCATTGTACACAAACCACACGGCCAACATGAGCCCCAGGTGGGGTGGAATACCGAATGATTGAAGGAGGGAATGAAGACTGCGAAGTCTGTTTAAAAAGCCAAGATTAAGATTGCCAGGGAAGTGTTAACTTCATTTTCTTGCAAGTCTGTATTATAAAAAAATATCTCTTGAATGTTTTCGCTTTTTAAAAAAAGATGGAGCAAAACAGAAGAAATGGTAATCTGTCATCTCATGCTGAAAGGGTATTGATTATGTGTAGACCTGGTACCATACTGATATCCTCTATGTGAAGTAACACTCATAGCTATTTCTTTGTCTTTAGGGGCTAGAATAAAAAAGAAAGGTGCCGCGCTACCTAGATGGTGCACAGGTACTTGCTGCAAAGTCACAGATGAAAGTTTAGTTGTGAGAATCCTGGATTCTGCTTCAGGGTTTGGAAGAAAACGGTGAACCTGATTCTTTTGTTCTGTGCCATCATCACCTGGGGCCCTTTTCACACCCCCCCTTCCAATTTTGCTCCAATTGTACCGCTTGCTTGGCGGGTGCGCGCTGGGACCCATGGCAGAGAGAGGAGCCGTCTCCTGTCCTCAGCAAGTCCTGACTTTATTTGCGCTCTCCTTAGGCAGCCTCTGCCAGCCTCTCTGCAGTTCCTCTGCCTTATTGACAAAAGAGGGAATAATTTGGGCACCTTATCGCAGATAAAATTCCCTTCCCCGAAGGTGAATTATTGTAGACTTAGCTGTTAAGGCCACAATGGTACTAAATAAACAGCTGGGATATCACAGGGCAGATTTCAAAAAAAAAATGGGCAGAACTTCCTACAAAAGGATTTCACCGTGTTATCTGTACAGTGTGTGGTGATGCTGGACCTTTGCAAAAACAGATTACAGGAGTAATTTTGTAATGTAGGCAAATGTGCTTTTCACTAGTCTTGGAGAGGTTTCTATGACTTTGGCTACTAAATGAAAAGTAGAACTACAAGGTTATAAAGTCAATTGACCAAAAGCAAGAACCTTGCATGGAAGATTTCAGCTGATGACAAGCCATCACTGTTGGCAGGTCATGTCTTTAACCTTTATAAACTTAAAAAAAGACTTCCAAATACAACAAAAAATGGAGCTAGTGTGAGCTACTGCTTTTTCAAATATGCTGACTTGCTCCTTCAATTTACTTTGGTTAAAGCTGGGGGAAATTATGAGAAAAGGATAGTGATGTTTTTCAATCAGGAGCATGCACATTTGTTAGCTCTCTTTTTAGATGAGTAATTGTGCAGAAACATCTTCCTGTGGTTTTTTTTTTTTATAGAAGGAACCTCGGTGCAACCATGATTTCCTTGACGGTCATTGTAATAACTCTGCTAGACACTAACAAGGTATAAACTCTCCCTAGGCAGTCCATTCCCCGACATGATATGATTTTTGTTGTGTGATGCCCTTCATTATATGCTTTGCACATGGTTCTAAGTGTGTGAGAGGCATTACTTTCATGGCTGCTGCTGACTGATAGGTGCAGGGCTTGGAGGCCATCGCGCTCCATAGGGGTTGACGTTGCTTTTTGCTTTCCAAACTCGAAAGGAAGAGAGTTGGCTGCAGGTTAAAGACTGGAACTGATCTTGGCTCTGAGCAGAGCTAGCAGAGGACAGATCACTACTCCTCCTTTTTGAATTTGATAGTGCCTTCGAGTGAGGAGCTGTAGTGATGTAAATTAAGAAACATTCAGTGTGGAGCAGCACTAGCTTCTGGCCAGCAGGCAGTGATAAACCCTCATTTCCAGCAGCATATGCCTTAGCTTTTCTTCCATTGTAAATGTTATTTCAGCGATAGAAAAAGTGGGTCTAGCCTGTGCAGTGGCCAGCTCTAACACACTGATTTGTTTGCTGAACTTATCTGTTCTGCCCAGGTATTCCCTCAGCAGCTTTTTTTTCCATGTGATCCTTTTCCTTCTGCGTATGTATCCATGTCATTGCTTTAAAGGGATACCTCTGCTTTTGTGACGGAGACAGCAGTACTTACTGCTGGACGGTGATGTCTGAACAAGAATTTCACAGAAGTCAAATATTGGGAACTGGAAGTATTTCAATTACGTTCATAATAGCTGTCAAGAATGGTTGGAGCTTTGACTGCAGAGGTCTAGAATTATTTACTGAACGTATAAGACCATGTCATTAGTAACATTTAACAGATTTAATAACATGAGTTAACCTAATTCAATTATGCCCGTTCCCTACAAATCAGAACCGGCTTCTCCGCGTGGGAGTGGCCCGTGGCCGAGCTCCGGCGTGGCTCTCACGGCACCCACCGAGGGGGCACCGGGGGGCGCTGCGCTCCTCCCGTCTTCCCCAC
>NW_009619311.1:0-6191 GCF_000690535.1 Cariama cristata | reverse complement strand
AGCCAATTCCTTATCCACCGAGTGATCCACTCATCAAATCCATGTCCCTCCAATTTCGAGACAAGGATGTCATGTGGGACAGTGTCAAATGCTTTGCACAAGTCCAGGTTGCTCTATAATTAAAACTGAGAAGTAGAAAGGCAACTAGTTTAGATCCTACACATTTGGACACAGTGGAGTGTTGTTGACTCTTTTTTTGATTTGTAGGTCCCCTAAATTTTTCCATTGACAGAGGGGACACTGTGTAATAAATTTAATCTACTGACAATAGACTCTTGTTCCCTAGTCATTGGTGGGCCACAGGTTGAAAACTACTGGTACGAAATCTGATTTTTGCATAACGTATTACAGTGTAATTTACAATTAACCTGAGGAGCACGCAGGACTTGACAGGAATTTCACCATTGACTGCAGTTTTATGGAAAGTCAGATGTTTTCTTTTGGGGGCAAATAATTCAATAGGAGTCAAGGAAAGTTAAGTTTGAATAATATGTATGTTTTGAGGCTGATCCAAAGCACACTGATTGTCAGAGGGACTATTTGTCCACATATTCGTCTACTTGCAAAGATAACTTTTATAAGAAGCAATCATTTTAATGACTCGGAGCATAAATGGATAATATGAGGTCATAAAGGTATTTCCTTTCCCTCCCCTGCAAAACTATCATTCTTGCGTTGCACAGCACCACATATTTAGAACCAGACAGACTACTCACAGAGGTATGCTGCTATTCACTATAAGCTATAATGGCAGAATTCAGTCTTATATGGGTAGTTATTATAATTATGTCTCTATATCATCTTTCTGTAAATATTTAGGTATGCAACACTACCAGAGGCAATATACCAGTTTACATGGATCATTGAGTTGTTCTGGCATGTGCATTCTTACACTATGTTCTTATTTACAGTTATCAGTCAAGAAAACCATCACTAAGTTATGCATAATTTCCAATGGATGTTCTCCTCACATGACTTTTCATGAGCCAATTCCTCAGCACCTTTCATATTATTTAGCATATTTTTCTTAAATAAACTGTGATTAACTATTTTCTGAATAACTGATTGTTATCTTGTTGAGTTATTCTAGCTGAAGGGACCCATGCCGAGTCCAGCCTGACCAGTGCTTTTACAGGACAATGTACCACAAGCTGCTTTGTCAGGTAATTCATACCGCCGCTGGTGGTTGAGGTGCTGCCCTACTGAAGTCACTCTTCACTTAACTTGTCTCTGAACGAGGACATTCTTGTTTTGTCTACGTGTTGTCTCCATACCGAGTCAGACTTTAGCCAGGGCAGGTGCCTGGGTCTCAGTCACTAGGAACTGATGCTGGGTTCCTTTGGGTACAGATATCAGTTCGATATATGGATGCAAAAATGAAACAGATATCCAATGAAACTCACAACTTCCTTTGTGCAGGTGTTTCATCATTCCCTGCTTCCAGCTAAGAGAGCAGAGGAAGTGTCTGGCTAAATTGTATGTGGTTAAACATGCCTTTTGGGGGATCCTGGAGCACTGTCTTGGCAGAGAGATCGCTTTTCTCTCTCCGTTTGGAGATGCGATCTGCTCAGGAATTTATTTGTCAGCTATACTGACCATGCATCTACTGTAGCAAGGCCATCATTGTCAATGTCTTACTGGACGAACCATCAACACACCAAAAAACTTCAGCTCTGGTCAGAACACCTCTCCTCAGGCTCTACACAAGAGTGCGAGGGAAATTCTGCAATGGGCAGGTGTAGTTTTTGCACAATGTGAGAGTCTCATGACCGTAGAGAAGTACAGGAACTTCACAACTTCATTTATTTTTAGTTTAGTAAGCTCCCTCATTGACCACATAAGCCTGTCCAGGCCACATGAGCTTCCTGAGTGGGTTTTCAACTACCTCTCAGTATTGGCTATGCTATTCAAAAGGTTTCTCAGTAAACTAAATAACGAATGAACAGAATTTAAGTTTCAGCAGATCACATGAAAGGGAGTCTCTTTCAGAAAGTAGTTGAAGATGCTGTTTCCAAACTGATTATCATACCCAGAATCAATCTATTAAAAGCTGAAGATGCAACTTAGCACAGACTACCAGTGCGCATGGACACCGCATATCATCTGTTTAGTAGCACCAAACCTGCTGCACAGCCCAGACAGATTATAAAAGGATTCTGAAGTACTAAAGTGAATCCTTTGGGAGCATAATAGCTCCATAACGTACAGTACGTGCGTGCCTGTGTAATATAGAGAAGTTTGTACCTTCTGTTGTAAATAGAATCTCTGCACACTAATGCAAGGTGTAATTAAAATTGCCTCAGACACTTTAAATGAAAGGAAAAGAGAATAGTAGTAAAACAGGTTATTTTATTTACCTCAGATAGATCCCAATGCTCCAAGGTAAACAAAACAGATAGCTTTAATGGAAGTAATTCAGAGGAGGATTTAAAAGAAATGTTCCATACTATTTTTCAGAACAGGAGATCACTTCTCCCTTCACAGATTTATGTGTATTCCAATAACAAAAGATTGATAATTAAAACAAAATACTGTCTAGTGCATCATCCTTTGAGGATCCTTTCCAAGTGGCATAATTTGAAACTGTTTTCTAAAAAAAACCTTGCATACTTCCCAGTATTTGGTCATTACAAATCAGAATGAGCTTTAAACAGGATTTACAGTAAGCACCATCGTCAGTGTCAGCAACAGGTCTAAAATGTCAAATCTTAATTTAAAAGTTAACCAGGATATCAAAATATTAATGCTTATTTCTGTATCATAGGAGATACAAAAACACAACATCAAGACATAGGTAGTACTCTGTTCACAGTAATCTGTGTAATTATGTTGTTTATACGTCAGTATAGAAGTTTAAGATTGGAAAATGCAAAGAATCAAAGCCTCAGGGAATTAGGAACCTTACGTAATTTCAAAGACAGTCCCAGGCTGAAACCAGAAATATTAATGGCATCGATATATGTCATTTGTGGGAAGTGCTAGGCAACATAATTTCTTATTGATTCCTACCTAAATTGATTATGTTCTGTGACTCACAGGATGTGACTGTGAGTTACAAGATGAGGCTGTTAAGCCATGACATTGGAGGTATGACATAAAAATTTCACATGCTTTTTAAGTGTGATCATGTCTTCTTCCTTCAATGACTTACGACCTCAGCCATAGCAAGTATTCACATCGTCACACTTTTACCCACTGGGGGGTTTTGTTATTATTTTGATGCTTCTTATTCTGTTTTTGTTTTATCACCAAATAAACAATACTAAAAAGTGTGATAAGTTTGTATAATGAGAATTCTAGGACTACACAAATACACCATTTTGGTTCATGAAAGAATGATTTAATTATCTAAGCATATATTTTATTATTATTTGAATTGAAACAGTACTTAGGGACTCTAACTAGAACAAGGTCTCATTACGCTAAAAACTCTACATTGGAAATCAGAAAGTGACCCTAAATTAAACTGTATAAAGTTTATAGCCCCAGTCATGCAAACAGAGCTCACTGCAAATGAAGATGTTCATTATTTTTTCTTTAAAAATTTTTCTTTACAAGCATGGTACTGACAGATCACAGTGCACAGATGTAAAAAAATAAAAAAAAAACCCAAACTTTAGTTAAAAAAGAAAACTCTTGGAGTATTGTTTTAATTTGGAAATCATTAAATATCTGAAAGGTTAATGAAGAAAGATATTGCTCTATGGCTATATATTATATACATACAATCACCACAAGCTGAAAGTAATTGTTAAAATCCTGTAATAGTTATTGAATATTAAGTATTGAATAACTGTTGAATAATAGTAGTTATTATTCAGTAGCTATTATTGAACAACTGTACTGCAGTCCAGGTTATACTGCAGAGTTAATCAACGTAAGATTTGGGAGAAAACACAGAAGCCTGTGCTTAGCTCAGAGTACACTGAAGTCCACAAAGTTACTTTTTTAAAAAAAAATGTTATATGTATGCTTAGGTGTTTTTCTGCATCTGTGCCTAAATCACGAGCTTTTCCTTCAGAATTTCTTCTTTCAATATAAATTGTATTTATGTACATCTTTATTGAAATTACTGCTCATAATGTTTGTTTGTTTGAAATCAAGCTATCTCTCCACAAACTCTGTCAGCCTTGTTTGATAAATCCACCACAGGCTAAAGAGAGGAAGGAAGACAGGGCAAAGTGAGGAGGCTTTGGAATTTGCTCAGAAAGGACGTAAACGGAGGTGGGGACAGGGACAGACAAATCAAAACTGAGGGCAGTAACAGTTTCAGGGACGCACACGTCTCCAGTTAATAATTCCATTCCATTTTATGGACACCGAGCTCCTAAGAGGCAATGGGAATTAGACCCTCCATTTGGTCATAGAAGCCTGGAGCGTAGGAAATGGTCCAGAAAGCGTGGAAAAAGTAATCAAGGGGCTGTTAGCGGTGAATGAGTCTCTCCTGCCCAAAAAATGGGGGAACTGCCAATGGGGGAATCTGCCAATCTTGGCCGTTAACTGAGCTGTGGCTTCAAGGAAATGTGTTTTAAGGACAAAGCAGGATGGGAGTGATAAACTCCTTGCTCGCCCGCCTGTGTGGAAGAGTTGTGGTTTCCTGCCACTACAAGGTTTGCACAGTGAGTGAAGACAATCCTTGGCAGATGAGGAGAAGAAATAGAAAATAATGATTAATTCACCTCGGCATATGGCAATGGTTAGACAAATTCTGCTGTCTTGGGCCCATATGTAAAGAATATGTTGAGTAATAGTTTTAGCAGAAAAAACAGAAAAAGGAAAAAAAAAAAAAACCAAAAACAACAACAAAAACACAACCCTGAAAAAAAGCTAAAAACCCACAAAAGGAAATTGAGGGTTGGAGAAGACGCCTTACAATGAGCAAGTGAGAAGCTCACTCACTATTTTATAAACAGGAAGACGACTTGCAATGTACGACTCTCCGAAGAAATAACTAAATGTACTGGAGAGCTCTTTAATCCAGCGAGGAAAGGTCTAATTAAAACCAGTAGCTGTGCATTGAAGCCAGACATTGAAACTGAGGCAAGGAAGCACCTCAGCAGTGGGACAGTGTCACGATAGTGGTGACGGTTTCTGTCTTTTAACAACGTCAGACCAAGACTGGATTTCATTGTGCACTCGAAGTGACGTAAAGGTGGACTTAAATTACAGTTAAGGAATTGTGGTATAAAAAATATCTGACCCTACAGTCTATGATTTAAAATATAATAACATCTCACTAAAAAGAAACCCTGAGTTTCTGCTTTCTGTAAACTGACATATTCCAACACTGGTGGAATTCATTTTTTTAATTAAATTAAAGAATGTATGGAGTGCATTGGAAAAAATATAAGGTCTTTTTGATCCTCTATTTGTGTCTAGTATTAAAGAAAAGTGGGAGAAAGCGAAGTTATCCAATTCCTTCGGACACGTAACTGAGCCTTTCCCTGCTAAGCTGTACCTGGAAGCTGTGAATCTCAGCTTCCTCAGATGATGTCAACCTCCAACCAAATTCCATTGCCATGTGGCAATGAATGGACAGGTTTTTAGCCTGTAGCATGAGATCACAGTTTTCTCCTAACTTTAAAATTGCTATAAATTACCCACGAGCACCAAGACTGTTTGTTTTTTCAGTAGATATGTTCATTCTTAAAGAATGTCTAAGACTTATAAATAACACTTAACCACTTCATGATTGAGCTGGCGGAGTGAAAGCCAGAAGTCAGAAGCCAAATACTTTCACTGTACACCATACACATTCCTTTCAATAAAATAAACTTCACATACTTTAAAACTTCAGGCGCACAGGCTCAAAGACATACCAGTAAAAATCCAATGTGAGGACAACCTCCTCTAGTAGATCAGCAACTTTTGGAAAACTGCAGGCCAAATTTCGCAATGTTTAAATGGGCAAAAGTATGTTGATTTTCACAGACGTTTATTCTTTTGTAACAGCGGAGAAGTTAGCCATAGGGTATGATAAGGGTCTTCACTTAAGTATGTCTCAGGACATGGACCCGCTGTCTTTTTTGGCCTTTGCTGTCCCACCAGAAGACATGAGCATCCCCCGCACTCCCAGAGCTCCCTGCAGTACCAGCTTATGGTGATAGTTATTGAACAGCCTTCAGTCAATGGCTGAGATTGGAAAGAGCAAATATGTCATCTGTTTAAGATCAAAGGGGCTGATTTTGACC
>NW_009619310.1:0-433 GCF_000690535.1 Cariama cristata | reverse complement strand
GGACGGAGGAAACAGAGAGAGGTGCAAGACGCATGAGTGGGACACCATATGCCCTGAACATACATCAGTTACATGTGAGGCAGCTGCCAGGAACGTATAGCAGACAGGCCACTCTTAGCATAGTAAAGGCCTATATCACTAGGCCTTCCTTTCTGGCCCCCAAAATCAGACCAGTTCCAAATCAGTGCACAGACGGGGTCATGATAATCCTTTCCTATCAAAGAGACTTCAATTTTGCTGTAATGTGCTTCTCAGTAAACTGAAAATATTTACTAACAGGTAAGGCATGAGGAGGAGTAAGGCTCACTGAGGCTTTCTGTCTGCCTGATTACTTAGAACACCTCACTGTCTCACGGAGAACTGAGAGGGGAAGCTGCGGTTCGAGAAGGAAGTATGAACGGGATTATGTTCCTGCTTGACTGTCATGTAATTT
>NW_009619309.1:0-17785 GCF_000690535.1 Cariama cristata | reverse complement strand
CACGTGCACGGCCCCCGCGGAGAGCCCACCAACGAGAGACCCTCGAAGGTGTGATTTGTCATGACAAACCAAGCACAGGAACCACGATGGGTTCAGTTTTCAACGGAGTAACTTTTCTGAGGGGGTGAGGGTGTTGGGTTTGGTTTATTTCCCCCTCCCTTTCTGCAGCTCTGCAAAGCTGAGCCTAGGCGCGGGAGAGGAGCGAGACCTCCTGTTTCCACAGGGTTTGCCGTGTTCAAAGCTAAAAAAGGACTTGGATGTCATCACCCATGACCTGTGTTTTACAGGCTGTTACATTTCACTCAGTTACCCTGTGTTGTGATCAATAGCTGACGCTAAACCAAAGCCTTCCCAGCTCCATGAAGTTCAACCACTGGGCGCTACAGGGACAAGGAAGACAGAATTGGCACAAGGAAATAACTCTCCGTTTCTGAAAAACAAGAGAGATCACAGCGAGTTTAACAGTCACAAGAAACAGCACTGGTTAAAAGGGAGAAAGGGTGTTAGAGCTAGATCTTTTCACATAACAGCATCTGTTAAAAACTTATTCTTTATAATTAAGATACACTCTCGGTATCAGCATTTTTAATGGGAGTTTTATATACATTGCATCACTGCAGAAGTGTTGCAGGCAGCACAGCAGCATTTTTAAAGAGGCTGCCTTACGTTAAGGAAAGAGCTGTAAGGTTAGATGGTAGGAGGGGGATTATTTTACTGTAAGTACATTTGTACTGCACCTAAAATATAGGTCCTGAGCTTAAACTCCAGTCCAAAGTCCCCTCACACAGACAGTTGCCAGCTCCTCATGTTTGATGTGGAGATCTTTGGTTTTGGCATGACAAATTCAGTGTCCTACAGTCTGAGAAAATTCTGGAGGCACCAGAGAGTGATCCTTGACACCATTCCTTGGAACAGCCCCTAGCCGAAGAGCAAATCAACAGTTACCACATCAACAGTTGTGCCCAAATATCACACTACTTTTGACAAAGTTTGTTGGTGGGTTTTTAACATAGTTTTTTCCACAAATTTCCACTAGTCACAGCATGTTTTGGATTTGTTAAAAGGCTTGATTCCAGCTTGCGTGCAATCTTTGCATTGCTGCTGAAAAACATAAAGAAACAGATGAATAGCTGCATCTTCTCAGCAATTTAAAGAAAAGTGTTGATGAACAGGAGTTCAAGTTGAGTAAACTGTGAATAAGCGCAACTGCTAGGCTTACCCTATAATGGAATTTTTTTTAAATGCAAGTTTAATGAACACTTACGGAAGTCTGAAATATCGTAGGTTTTATAACTCAGTAAACAACTTTGCACAGGAGATTTCCTATGTATTAAATTACCCAACATCACGGAACTTTATTTTGAAACTAGTAATATAGAACTAAACATTCAGACAGGATAATATGCAGAAATCACCTTCCAGCATCACCTCTTTACAGTCAGGTAGCAGGCCTGTCTTTCGGTGAGGTTTGGTAAGTTTTCTCACCAGTGGGACACCATGTTCCTTCCTCCCCCACTTCTGGTAAGACCAAATGATTTCTAGTGCTGATTTTAATAAAAACAAAAAGCTCTTTTTGCTCTTCATTGTCTTCACACCATACTGCCGATCCTGGGATTTGATTCACAGCATCTCGCATGAGGGAGGCTAGCAGCAAAACCTTTCTCAGCCCTATTTGAAGGACAACTCTTCCTCTTTTGCAGGAGGCACCCAAGATGCCAAGGAACCATCAGTACCCTCTGCAGGCAGGCAGGCACAGCGTGCCCACCTCGGCTGCCCTCTTGGGCTCACGAGAAGGTCCCATGGCTGGCAGAGGTAGACAAGTCACCATAGCATTCCCCCTTAAGACACCCAACATCAGGACAGCTAGGATATAGAGAAGCTGGGGCTATGCTGGTACATGGTCTAGCAAGGGTTAAAGATGTAGGTTCCCCCTTATAGCAATGCAAGGGCACACACCAATAATCAGAGAGCAAGTCTGATTTAAGCCCCTTTTTGATCTGAGCGGCTGAGGTGCGACACGGGCATGATCTGTGCTTATCAGACAATGTGTAGGAACTCCTGGAAGTAGCACTTTGAAGGCTGCTAGCATTATCAAGATTGTGGAGGGGAAAAAAATATAGCACTGAAGCTGTTATCACCTTGACTTTCTCTCTTCTCTGCCTGAGTGCTGTGGCAGATCTAACTCCGTTCCTATAGATCAGAAATTGGAAACACTACAGGGAAAGAAACGATCAATCACAGCAGCACTGGTTTCCTGTCCCCACGCAGAGGTATATAAAAGGTCATGCTCCATATATTGACTTTGGTCAGGTCACAAAGTGGGTACAGCCTGGCACGGCAGCTAAGCTGAGCTCGTGGCAAGCTGTCACTGAAAGCAGCCCTTCCATTCCTTGCCCCCAGCTATGTGATCTGCCAGTTCCTATGTGACAGTGTTTGCACTTGTCTGACTCTTCAATGAGTCCTATGGCAGCTTAAAAATTAACTCTAGAAGGAAGACAGTGGATGCTCTTCAGCAAGCAGACAGAAGTGTAGCAGAGGAGAGAAGGAATGCAGTAGGAAAAGATTGCAGTGGTAACTATTCTGCAAATTGGGTCACACATAATGGCCGTGACAAGAAAAATCCTATGAGAGATACACAGAAGGTACCGTAGCTGAGGGAGACCGTAAGCCTTAGAATCTCAGAATGAATTTCTATGACTTCAAATTGGCAGAAAAGAGGCAAACAACAAGGCCCACACAGTTTGGGAAGATCAGAGTTGGGTGAGGGCTTAGGTTCACGGAGCTGGTGCCTCACGAGGTAGCGTGTGACCTCATCGTGAGGGACCTGTCCCGTACCAGACACGGGACTTTCATAGCGTGGAGTGGAAGAGCCTCACTTTATTTCAACGTGCAGACATTTACCTCGTGCTCCATGTGCTCTAAGACAATCCTGAAGAGGCATTATCACGGAGTAGCTCATACACAGGGTATGCCCAGGCTTTCTTCACGTGAATATCCCAGGTGGACAAGCTGTCTGGTGTGGAGACAGAAACAACACACCACCACTAAGTCAAGTGCCAAACAGAAAGTGGGCATCACTCAGTCTGCAAGGCTACCTCCATTCGGTGCAACACAAAACAGCAGTCACAACTCAGAAAAGCCACGTTATACATCCTTGGTAGCACGACTGTAACAGCACCAGGACAAGGAAAATCATTAGACGAATCCCAAGAGAAAAAGCATGTAGACTGAAGCTTCAGGTGGTACAAATTAAACGATGTTCCTTTCAATTAAAGCACAAACTCCCGACCTGCTTACGCTATGCCTAAGACAAGCGGTTCATAGCGCACACCAGCAGAACGAGTGGCCTACGCAGAGCAGACAATGCGCTGCAGCTTCCTTGCAGCAAAGCTGGCGAAGAGAGTTTGAAGGGCGGGGAAGCTGTATCAGGAAATAGCCCAGAAAAATCCATCTATATAGCACTTGCCTCACAGAATACCCAGGAAAAAATAAAAGGAGGGAGGAAAAGAAGAGAGCAATTAATTGACAGGAGGCAGGAGATGAGGGGAAGCTTAGATGTAAAGCAGGAGCTCAGAAGGTAGGTAAGTGGCATGGTCACTGCTCAGAAGACACTCAGGGTTTGTCCTCACATAGATCCGAGCAAGTTCACTACATGAGGGGGTGGAATTAATTGCTACAGACAAAGACGCACTTCTGGGTCCCAGTGAGCGATCATGGCAAGCATGGGGAGCTCAGGAAAACAGCTCCCTCTCTGTGTCCTGAGACCCAACGGGTGGGCGGGCTCAAAACACACAGAGTGATAGTTGGTGGGGGGACAACTGCCACAAGATCAATCCGGAACGGCACCACGTACACTAGATGTGTTGCTAGATGTCATGGTCCTGATGCTGCTGTACAGATATAGATGCAACAGGACAAAAGCTGCAAATGATGATGACCACAAACTCAGCTCTCAGCTAAGAGGTCATAAAAATAGACCTAAAGGCAAACTAAATCGAAAATGAAACTGTTTTAGTATCCCTGAAACGCTTGACCTGACTAAACATTTAAAAGCAACGTAGTAACATGCCCATACTTGAAATATTAATTTAGTGCAAAGATTATTAGCAGTTGTAAACTGGCAGAGTTTCTTCCAAGTTTCTCAGATGACCTTGAAACATGCAATGTGATAGAGCGGTAACTATGTCCATGCTTACCTTGAACCCACTGCTGAAACACAACTTCAACAGAGATTCAGTGGAGATTCAGAGGACTGTAACCGGGGTGAGAGCCTTGCTCTTGAAACAGGAAGAGCTGGTAGGTTTCTGCACCACGGGTCAGCAGAACAAAGACATACCTAAGTCGGGAAAGGAGTATCTTGCAGGACTTTGCCTTTGTGAAAATTTGAAACAGCATCTAGTAGGGGAAGAAGCCATCAGAGTAAGAAATAACTTTCTAATAAAAATAGAGAAGACAATTGGTTATTGTCACTGGCAATGAGACAGCATTTACAGAGCAACACTGCTGGCAGTCCCACAATGCCTCCAGTGTATGCTGTTGAAATATTACAGTTTATATCTCTGTTGAAAAAAAAAAAACTATGCAAACCTGATTTCCTACCCGCAGCAAACTATTAGCACAGACACATGGAATTGAAACAGAGAGTCCTCAGTCTATTGCAAAATCCAGAAAACGCAAGAAGATAAAGGCATCAGCCAAGCAGTTGAACTGTGCTTTCTAGGTGGAGCACACAAGGCAAAGATTTTGTAAGATCCATGTCCATGATGATGGGACAGGCAGCAGGTAAAATGCTTCATATCCCTGTTATGAACAGGAAAAACACTGAGACCAAAGAGAATGACTGCCTGGTAAGTAGTTGTGATATATACAGAGAAGGTGAAGGCCTAAAAGCCAAAAGCAGCAGTGGAAATGGAAGAACAGCTCTACTTGAATGCAAGCCCAAATATTTTCCCTGCAAATGACACAAACCGCTTCTCTGGTAGAAACAAGTTCTTGAGACACCTGGGAACTCAGTAAGAGCCATGCACCAGCACCAGCCTGGTGGTTGCAAACCACTCACTTGACTTGAGTCAGGTAACTAATTTTAGTTGACCAGCATTGTGTTTATGCCTTTTTCCTACTGAGTCCAACCATGTTGCTGATAACCAGTTGACTGGCAGCAATAAGTGTGCAGATAAAATTGCAAAGAGGATGGCTGGATACCTGCCACTGTGATTAAAAAGCAATTCCTGAATGGGGAATTGTATCCAAGAACATGTTAATAGCCAGATATAATGCTTTGATAACGCACACAAATATGGCTCCCTGCAACCACCAGCACCTCTTTACCCAGAAGGTATTTCACCCCTAAGGGCTGTCTTTGCTTTCCAATATGCATCCAGGCCCACTGAAACAAGGGTTATTTGCAATAACAGCACCATCAGAATAAGGCTTTTACTAGCAAAGCGTAACCTCTTCCTTGGATGTCCTAACAGCCCCTAAACATCGGCAAGGATGCCAATAAACAACATTTAGTTGAAGAGCAAGTCACGTGGACCCTCAGTTTTAATCACTTGGTTTCAATCACTTTTCATGGAAAGTGAAGCTCTCTATGTTATAGGTAGCCAGGTTTTGGTCCATGGGGGAACGCAGCCTTGGTACAGAGCCAAGGGAAGTGCTGGGCTAGGAAGAGGATACCCACTATACTCATATTTCAAGCACTGTGGGCTGTATAACATACAAAGAAAATGCATGTCTTAGAGCAGCCTTCAATTCTTTTCTAATTCATACATGATGCCAAAGTAGCTGATAGTGTCTTGCAGATCCTGGGGTGCTTAAAAATAACTTAAACCCACATTTGCCCTTTGTCTGCCGTGCTGCAAGTACTATGGGACAGCTCTTGAAAAAAAGCAGCAAAGGATCAAGATTAAAGTTTACTATTTAACTGCAATTTATGTCCTCACCCCTTCCATAAAGATCAAGGCATTCAGCAATTCATACTAAACATCCCAACAACAATAATTTTGACATAACTACCAAGAAATATAGCACTTGCTGGTTTATTTGAGAGAAAAACAAAGACTCAGCTTGTTTCATCATAAGTCACTAACACATCTAAAATTACTATAATAACTCTATACCAATTAAGTTTATAAGCAATATTTTAGAGGCATTTTACTCGCAGTTAGCTACAGAATACAACACTTTGTTTAGAGCAGCCTTACCTTCTTCCAGCACATAACAAAGGCTCCATCCTGGAAACAGTCACTTTACTTCCCAGCTTCTGAAGTGGATCACTGGAGACCTGCATGGGGTGGGCTGGGGTGCAGAGGCTACGCTGAAGGGGGGGACTTGAGAAGAGGAGGTGAGAACTGCTCTTCCAGGTGTGGTTTTGGTACTCCACCTGCAGCAGAAAGCAGTTCCCAACAGTGCATTGCAGGCTCGCTCCACCTGGGAGGTGAGCAGGATCCTCACACAGCGGACTTCTGCTGCCTTCCAGCAAGGTCTGGGTCCTGCAATCGCAATATGAGACTGTGAACTTTCCACCACTCCAAAACCTCATGTGCTAGGTACCACTGACCAGGTACAACAAGAGCTGGGTGGGAGCCACAGGCAGGACCAGTGCTCAGATGAACCCTGCTAGAGACGTAGCACTCTTCTCTACAGCCTCCCTCCAAACCCCATCGTGCGACTTGTCCCTTGTCCCCGTCCTCTTCCAAACCACACCATTATATGAGACCATCTCAGTCTTTGCCGAAGAAGATACTTGTAAGAACCAAAGTAACTGATTGTTGTTTGGGGCAAGTTCCTCTCATTTTTATTAAAGCAAAAATTGCTGGAGATCCCCTTCGAATGAAGACTTTATTGTACTACACTGTGCAAGAATACAGCTACTGGCCAGAATCTGTTGCATGATAAGTATCAAATCACATTTCACATACACAAGCTTGTATGTTTGGTGACTGAGTGCATATGGTGAAGTAAGAGGAGAAGCACAATGGAAATAATAGATTCCTCTTGGGAAGAAATAGCATGCAGTGTTTCTAGTAAGACTGACTGCAAAAGACAGCTCAAAAATTGTTGACGTGGGGTAAGTCCAGGTTCTTGCAGTGCTGGGCAGGCAGCACTCCTCCCTTTATCTCCTCCTCTTCCTCCAGATAAACACTGTCGGACACTGATAAACACTGGGCAATGCACACGCAGCAGGATAACTTTCCTCCTTGCTGGCAGGTGGAGTTACAGCCCGCTCTCGGGCATGGCAAAATAAAGGAGATCCTGTTCGCTGCAGAGGTTCATATCCTGCATATAGTGAAGGCCGGGAAGGTCCGTGGGGCAGGTGGTGCTCTGACCGATTTCTCACAACAGTTTGGCTCCTGGGAGATGCCGGGAGGTCCTCCCTTCCCGCAGAAGCTGATGGCAGTGGAGGATGCTCACCCTTAGGAGAATGCATCCCTAAGGGTACACATCCTTATATTCTCAATGTGCATCCATTTAAAGACACCTACCCGAATGTCCTTTTCTGTTCTCCCCGAGTTTTGTTTCAGCCATGTCCCTCACCTTGTGCCTTCAAGTGCTTTCTTAGAATTAGTGCCTCACGCTCTATTTTTAACAATAGGAGTTGAACACTGAAATGGCAGAGCTAAGTGAAGCGTATGTGGAAAGAAGGGGAAGGAAAAGCAATTTTCCACATATCCCCCTATCTGTGATCTCTACGTCTCTGTTAATATGTAAAACACAGAGCAGCCTGTACAGCCTACATTACCTGTAGCAGTTAGAATAGGGATGTTTTTTCCATGTGTTGCCCATAGCACTGAAAACACTGCTACTGCTAAAACACCCAAGCAGTAATGCAGATTACTAGTCCTCAGTGGTTCTAACAAATGAAAAAGAAAGAGCAGAAGTCCCTGAGAAAAACCTTTCAGGGATCTTGCCACCTTTCACTGAATTTATTTGGGCATATAGATGGCAAGGGTATATCCTTTATCTGTTTCATGGGAGCCTAGAGACCTGTTTAGAAAGGATGAAAACAACTAGCAAACAAAGTGAAACAAATGTTCTTAGTGCTCTGAAGAAAAGAAAAAGTAAGAAGGAAAGTGCTGGTCAGCATTCAAGCCCTTGCATGGCAGATAGGGGATAGAGATTATTTTTACAGAAAAATGGAAATAAAAATTAGAGATTATGACCAGTGCTTTACTGATCTTTTTTTTCCCCAAAACATTCTATACTCTCTGTGCTTGCAAAGAAGCGATTGCTTTTCCAACATACTAAGCTGGGAAATTCTTAGGGTGATTGCAACCGTAATGCAAATACCTTCTACTCTGACGAGATTTCCCTCTCTGTAATTACAGTCCACATCAACGAGGCATGTTCCATAAACCGTTTCAGAAGTTTTGTTCTGAAGTCATAAATCACTTTTCTTTGTGCATATACAAGACAGTTCAAGCTCACACAAACGACCAGCAAGCTCCTCACACCTTTCATCTATGGCCACTTAGTTGTCCTTCAGGCCAGCAAGTCCTGCCGCAGCAGCATCCCTTACGTGACAAAGCCATGTGGCTCCACATCCCTCTCAGCAAGCGCTGCCCATCAACGCTGGAGCACGGGGAGCTTTCGGTCCCATCCTCGAGTGGGTTTGGTTTGTGTGGGGCAAACTTCTACAAGCCTGTAGGACCTCCTCGAACTGCCTTTGTGTGGATGATCATGCCAATTTGGCCTGAATTTCGTCACTGCAGTTTGTTAAAACTGGGATTCAGGAAGGGGAACAAGTACACAGAAAACATAATATGCCTTTCCTGAGCTGTGTTGGAGGTACTCATTTATATATGCTAGGTACTTATTCACAGCAACTTCCATTCACAGCATCTCCAAATTACCTACTGCCTCGCATACATCCTGACTTTGGTCAGGCCATGGATATTTAATCAGACAAGTGAAGACTGACTTCAAGACAAGCATATATTTAAAGGCTAATTACCAGGTGCACCTCACATTTGCAACATATCTGCAATAAAAACTCTGAAAATTGGCTAGCGCTCATGTTTTTAACAGAACACCATCCAGTATTAAGTCAAAAGTCTTAATAAATCTGAATATATTACAGTACTTTTATCAGCCAACTATATAGATTCCTCAAGCATGGAATCAGGCTTGCTCTACAATAACTCATTTTCATTAATCTATATTGATGGGTAATAATTATATTTGTAGATGTCAGTTCCTTTGAAGCCCCATGTCATTTTTCTGCCGTTTTGCCTACAACTGATGTCAAGCTAACAAGCCTATAATTAGTGGCTTGTCACACCCTCTGAATTCTGGCACGGACTCGGTATTTTCCTAGTCTTCTGGAATTTACATCTGATTCCAAGGTGTTTTCTGAACATCTTTAATTGCTGATGCGTTGAAAGTTGTGTATGACTCTGCCAGGACGCAAGCACAAATCCTGCTCTATTCTGAATAAAAAAATATATTTTTTTTAATATTTCTGCCTGTTCTGCATCACTGATATCAGTTTTGCTTGCTGTTTCTAGCGATGGCCCTAAAATGTCATCATTTATCCTAATAATTGAATGCTTTCATATTATCCTTGGCTGTCATTTGCAGATTTTTTTCTGAAATCTTTACTTATTTTCAACACTTAATAATTTCTTAGTTATATGGACTGCACTTTTTTGTTCACTATAGAAATGACGTCTTTTCAACAGCCGATTTCCTTCTGCCACTGAATCATGACTGATGTTTAGTCCCTCCTTGACAAAGGGGCAAGTGTGACATTTTTCCATCTAAATAAACTTCTCTGAAATAAATTCCCTTTTTTTTTTTCAATTTTCTACCTATATCTTACCTCCAATACATTTTTTTCATAATTTACTCCTGCTTCAGGAATTTAATTTTCAGGATAACCAATACACATACACTATTGGTGGTCAGCATGCAGTGCTTGTCCATATTCAACGTAATCAGATCATGATCATTGGCCCTGAGGCAACCAAAGCTTTCCAGTGTAGCCATTAATTCTTTTTTTATGAACTGAGACTGTAATATAAAGCCTGAGCCAACAGCTAAATTAAAGCCACAGAGATTATATTAACTCCAGAATTTCCTACCTCTTGAATATCTGATTTTGCAACAAAAATTCATGTTCTCCTAAAGTAATCTATGGGGAGGAGGTAGGAGAGCAGAGAAATTGTTTCTCTATTTTTCTTTTTTTAAAAACCCCGAAAATACTGATTCCCTGCCCCCTGACTTTGCCTTCATCAGGAAGGGTCAGCACAGGGGCTGGAGCTGCCTGGTTCACCAAGTGGCAGAGGTCTGTAGGACACAGCAGAGTGTTTGGCAGGTGGTTGTCTTCTCCGTGGCCCTGTCCTAGAGATGCCAGGTGAGAGTCAAGACTATCTGTGGACTATACAAAATCTATGGCTCCTCTCGTGGATTTCCCCTGGGCTTTGCAGGGGATCGTGTGTGAGCGGCCACACATTTTCCTCCCCAGACCTTCTCAAACTTGACTTCTTCTGCTCCCAGCCCTCCCAGCCTCACCTCTTCCCATTCCTGGCTCCTTGTCCCGTCCCAGCCTCCCAGCCCAAATCTCTCCTCATTTCCCCATTCTCCCCTTCCTCTATCCTTGTCCAACATTTCTTACATGTTTCCAAGCTCTAGCTCCGATCTTTCCTATATTTAAACCAAACAACTTCTCACTACCACCAGCCAGAAAAAGAGGGACATCGAGAAGCCAGCAAAAACAGGACCCAAGACCATGGTAGCCTGGAGTTGCAGTTACACAGTCCAGAAGGAATGGTGTCCAGCTCAGACGGACTCTCCAAGGTATTTAGCTCACAGCTGAGGTCTACAAAGCATGGGCTAACTGCATTTTTTTTCCCTAAAAGGTCTGTAACTTGGCCATATTTTGGATCATTTTTCTGGAGATACAAAACATACAAAAGTCATCTATGGTTAGTTTCATGTCCCTCCTATAAAGCATGAGGGCCAACTAGAGTTTCCAAATGAAAGACAGAAATTAACATCATCAGAACAATACATATTTTCTAGCCACATTCTTGGAAGTGACTGAACTGTTTTATTTATGCACTTAAAGTTCAGCTAAATGAGCAGATGCCCAGCAGGGAAAATTTTATTCCCAATTGTTACCATTTGGCAAAGTTAAAAGCAACAGAGAACAGGAGCTCATCATGGAAAGCATTGGACAAACAACAATAGGCAGTGCCACTATTAATGCAAATCTTTTTATTTTTAGATTTCCTATAAAATCTTTATTAAGTATGCAAAGGATTTGTTTTACTTCTATTTTCCACTGCATTTACATGGACATTTGACTGAAAGCTCTGGGGAATCGATGAGAGTTAATAGCACCAATAAAGGACAAACCAACTGCTGAGATGAATACAAGCTGAGGAGCTTTTGGAGGCAGCTTTACAATAATAGACAGGATGTTATGAAATGGGACTTACTGATTAAAAAAGACTTAAAGAAAAGATAAAATGCACCAGAAAGTTAAGGGAAGTAAAATCTCAATACTTTTTAGTTGACTTTATATATCGCTCCCCCCTATGGTAACTGAGAATCTATTCTTAATGCATATAAGAAAAAGAATAACTGTGAGAATACTATAAGGTTATGAACAAAAAAGGAGTAAACAGGGAATAGGAAATAAGAGAAACTTGTAGAAATTATCAACTTGGGACAAAGTATTGTACCCTAAAAAGTAATTACACAGATGGACAGAAATCCAGCAGCGAGAAGAAAAGAAGGGATGGGAAGTTCACTTTCTATGTTCCAGTAATCACTAAATAATAAAAGCATTAAGTTGCAGCAGATGTGCACCAATACAGTTCTCTTACGTGCTCGAGTGCATCGGAGCCGGGCTCCTTCAGCCAACTGAGAATTGCACCAGTCATGGCCAAGCGCAGCCCTGGCCCCATTTTGTGCAAGCTGAGCACAAGTGGCCTCTTTGGTTTTGTTTTTTTTCTCAGTTGCAGATTCCCTCTTTCTCAAATCCTAAACAACAGCAGTAACAAAAAACTCACACAATATGTCACTGATTCTTCTGTCTGTCTCTTTGGAAACAGTTTTTACTTATTTTAAACCTTTTCTTCTCTTAGAAGCTCAGCTACTCTTCTAAAAGAGCACAGGTACTTTCAGCAGATTCTTTCAGTATGAAAATCTGAAAGTGGGCTATTGATCAAGCTCTCTGTTGTATTTTTGTCTGAAAATGGCTGGATAAACTCGTGGAAGAGAAATCCACCCACAGAAATATATAATTTTTTTTTAAAGGTTATTATGCATGTAATATATAAAACCTTCCCTCTCAGGAAGTCTCTGAGTTGGAAATAGCCAGAAGACTATTGACAAGAAATATCATTTATGTTTGCCCTGTTCTTATGTTCTCTCCCAGGCATCGACTGACAGACACTGGTGGAGATGGGACAGTGACCTAGATAGAGCTGAGGTCTAATCTAGTAAAGCCAGTCGTATGTTTTGATTAAGAACTGGAAAACAAGAATCTATCGCTAAACAGCAATCTTGCAGCAAGGGTCTCTCTGCTATCGGATATCAGCAGCAAACCGAGTCTCCTGATTCAACCTTGTCGTTGCATGTCCAAAGCACCTTGGTCTCCTAAGCAAGGAATTGTAAAGGTTACAGGGATATTTACCAGTGTGCACAGTAATATTTCCACTATGTTTTACTGGGGATTGGAGTAAAGGTTGCTTCCGCTGTTCGGGTTTGTTGTTTTCTAATACCATATTCAACAGGAGACTCTGTTTCCTACCATGGTGTGAACCACCCATTAATATAGATCTAGACAGGCTATTCAAAAGTATCAGATTCTGTGCATGTTATTGTGCCTTCCCTGTAAAATTACTTCCTAAATTAAATACAAAGCCAGGGCTAGAGCTGAAGCATCTTCTCAGGCAGCCACAATCTCAAGAATGCTTACCAGGTTACCCTTGTCCTGATTTTACTTACTGTATTTATCTACCTTAGGAATTCAGCTACCTTTTTCCCTTTACCCAACACCATAATATTTGAGTTCTTGAGAGCAACCCAGTGAGGACGGGAAGTCTCATTTTATAGACAGGAATCTGTAAGAGCAAGACCAAGATACTGTAGTAGAAGGCCTTAAGCAGGAAATAGGCAATCATTTCTGTATTTTTTTCCCTCTGTCCTGAAATGACTTGCCTAAAGACGCAGAATAAGTAGCAGAATCCAGCTCTGGGATGTCTCACCCTAATGTTGTAGTGACCAGCTTCCCTTAAAGCATATGCAGTTGGCAGCATGCTGACATTGCATTTCCACATAGACTGACAGTGTTTGAGAGTGCTCAGTTTCAGGAATGTTTGGGAAGAAACCTCTTGTGAAAGAGTGCCAATTTGTCAAAACCAAAATCTTTTCCTCAGGAAGGAGAAAAAGGAGTGCAGCAAGAAGAAAATTGGCAATTCCGACTGCTTCAGAATAGCTGGGGAGAAGTGGTTGAATAACTCAGCTTAGAACAAGAGTCGGGACTCTACTGTGCTTGTCAGAAGCAAGAGATTGAGCCCTATCTCCCACATCACTGGTGAGAAGATGCTCTGTGTTGTTGAGCATCTTAGATTGATGTAGATATGTTAGAAGGTAAATCCTCTCCTTCATGGAAGGAGAAAGCTCTTCTCTGCCCAACTCCACTGCGACCACTCAGTAGGATCAGCAAATCCCACTCAAGGATCAAAGTCATCTGCCTTGAGCTGGCTGCTGCCGTAGCCAGGTGATTGCAGGCACCTAAGCTATTTTTAGCACTTCAGCACTTCTATTCAAGGTCAGTTCAGTGCATCTGCATTGCACTTAAGACTCTGAATGCAGTGTAGGCATATGCTCCAAAAGTGGGTCATAGCAAGGTGATGAAAGCTAAATCATACAGCAATTATGCTCAGGATCTAATCTGTTGCACTAAGACTCTCAGTGCATTTTGACACTTAAAATGAGAATATTAAGCACAAATAAGAGGTATTCAAGTATAATAGCAAAGACTGTGCCATACTAGTTCAAAGAGATTTGTGCTTTATGTAGTCCCAGAGCAATTATTTTTAGGTAAAACTTTAGGAAACCATCCAATCTGGAGCTATTAGCAAAGGGCAAGTGTCTAGTGTGAAAAAAAAATAATAATAACTGGGGACAAGTCTGTACCAATACCCTGTTTTGCCGACCATCTCTATACAGATCAGCCCCCTTGCAGAGCTGCTGCTCACCAGGACTGCAGGACAAGCCCTGGTATCAGGTGGTGCTCTTCCACTACTTGACTACCCCAGCGACACGAGGATGTGATAGTCCACAACATCCCTCCCTGCAATAACAACTCCTTTCTCATTACATTTCCACCTCTGGAGCTCTCGAGGCAGGTGATGTCCCACCTGTCCCAGCAGCATGGACATCCGTGAACTGAACACCTTCTGCTGAAGAGAGGGGTCGGAGGGTGGGACTTTCAACACAGCAGAACTGCGGGGCACAGTTTACAGCATACAAGTGGGGAGACATCTAAAGATAGCGGTTTGGCTCTGAGTCATTACTGCCAAAACACATAGAAACAATGTTTAACATTTGTATTTCCATATTATTCAATTCCACTGTCTGGGCCTTCTATCAGTAATGTAGATTATGAATACAGATAGAACAATAGAAATGTGAGCTTGGGTACTGATAATCTCTTGTTAATTTTTAACAGAGACAGCAATATAGCATTTAAGTCATCAATGAAAATGACTCAGAACCCATTTGTTTCTAACAAAGTGGTTTAAAAGATGTAATAGAAATAGATGTTAGAATATTCAGCCTCTTGCAAAAGCTGGATTATGTGCATGCTTGGTTATAGCTGAATGTATTAGAATTTGAAAATGATGGCATAAATTTGACAATTTAAAAGCAGTCGATTTCTATCATCCTTTGGATTCTTGGATCTATATATTTTTAATTAGTGCTGTTATTGCAAAGTGCGACTGATTAGGCCCTTCTTTACATGTTACTACTGATAAAAATTTCCTTAAAGTATTACCTGTCAGGTGCCTTGAGAAAAATACCCAATTTTTGTTTGCCTCCAGTGGAGATGTGGGGTAGACACAAGCAAGAAACAGACAGAGAAAATAATGTTGATGCTGCTGTTGGCCAGAATCAATAATGTTGTTTCCAGTTCTGAGACCTAGAACATCATTTCCATATTCTTGTCTATGCAAAAGACAACAGTGGTTCAATAACCCTCATTAATAAAGAATTTTTTGTACAGCAGCCCATAGGATGGAGAAAGGCCATAAAAGGGTTGTTTTTATTATTGCTCAGCACATTTTTCAAGGCCCAAGACAGCCATAAACTTGCTTTTTGTGATGATCTCCATATTGCACAGAAAGATTAGCTTGAAACTTAAGCTAAAGGCATTCTGGAAGAAATCGTTTCAGTAGTTCATGGATCTTCGAAACCTTAAGTGTAGCAAACATGCAAGGCACATAAAATACCTCCCCACTAGGATCAGTTGCAAGCAGTAAAGAGCTTTAAGGAAGGAAATTATAAATTTAAGGAGAACTAAAGGGCTTAGTCATGAAGTAGAAATTTTGGTGAGATTCCACTACAATACAGTGCATCTGTGGAAAATTTGGCCCACACCACATGAATCAAGTACTGCCAGAAAGGAGCAGAGCAGCTTCAGGTCCTTCTGCCTCCCTACATCTTGCAGTTGCGTGCAGCTCTCGAACTCTTTATCTTTCTTATACCAGGACCGTATGCCAACCTTGCCTGTGTGGCAACAGTTTGGGGTTTTATTACCTTTTGAGTGTCGTAATGCAAGTCAGCTGTAAGGAAAGCAGGATGCTTTGCCCTCTGTGGAGCTAAGCCTGAGCCGTCCTGTCCTCTGGGGATTAGAGTGCTTAGGGCAGCTCTCAAGGCAGGAGCTACAGGACTGAGAAGCAAATAAGATGCTCTTGTGAGGAAGGGTCCTGTCCTTCTTCAGCTTTACAGCAACTGTTGTAGGGCTCTAGCAATACTAGGGGTGGTTGGAGTTTAAATGATGTTGTCTCAAATCATTTCCCCAGGTATTCCTCATCTACAGTCACTGAGGGCTCGTTTGATAGCTCCTGAGGAGGAAGAGCAGCAAAGCTCAACCCTCAGGTAGACATACAGCAAGGTTGCAGCCATGCAATGTGATCTGCTCCTGTATTTAATGCCAGGCACAGCAAGCATCACCAAGGGACAGAGGAATTCCAATTCCTTTCCAGCCCTAAAAGCCTGTAATGGTTGCTTTTAGCTGCAGTGCTGAAAAGAGACATTACAGTGACAGGGTGACTTGAAGATCAGCTCCTTCCAGTGTCAGTGACAGCTTAGTTCTATTTATTCTGCCTTCCCCCCAGAGTTATCTGTGCAGCCATGCAGTGAGCCACACAAGGAAATGGATTGAAGTTTATAGTAATCTCTTTTTTCTTTTTTTCCTTTCATTTTTGAGATGAGGAAGTCAGACTGGGTGTTTGGACTGGAGGAGAAGATAGAAAAAATTACTTAGGGAAGAACAAAGAGCTAGGAGGCTGGGTGAGAAAGCTGCTGCCGGCTTAGCATCTCCGCACACACCGATGCCATCTGAGAGACCAACATTGCTGGCTGGAATACTTTCCAGCCCCCCCAAGAGATGCATTTTATCAGCAGAGTTTGGGATTATTGTTTTTTTAATTTTAATTTTTATAACATATTAAAATCTCCAAATGAGTAGTTAAAGCTGCCTTAGCTTAGCATTATATATACAGGACACAAAAAAGAGAGGAACGGTCTGTTTTGATTAACAACTAGTTTAATGTTTCTTGGACCAAAGGCACTGATCTGTAGTAAACATTGCTGCATTTATAATTCATAAGCACAGGGAGTGCCAACTCCCACTACGAGGACAGAGGTGAGATTGATTTGGTGCCTCAGCTGTAAGTTTCCATAGGGTACAATGTTTTGTTTAGGTTGTTTTCTGGTAAGTTGATTCTTTAGTCTGAATTTGATTGGTTTTCTGTGTACACTTGTGCCATAAGGAAATTATTTCTGTGTTTCATTTTAACCCTTGATAACCTATTTCTATTCCCGCCCATCGCCTTAAATGTATCTAATCCTTAGTTTTCTGTTTGGCTTCAGTTTTCCAAGCAATTATCAGCTTTTATGTCACATCAAAATGACCCTGCTCAGAATAGCTTCACCTGGCTGAATTTTGGCTAAGGACTACCTCTGGCTGAACGCTGCCCTGCAAACATTTGCTAGCAGATAAGGAGGAAGCATCACCTCCCCTGCAGTAAGGATGCCCAGAGAGGCTGTGAAAGGCTTTCTGAGCCTTGTTCACCCTTCGTTTTTTTATAAAAAACATGCAGAAAGTAACAAAAGAGAATCAGTTGCTTTGTTTTACTGAAACATTTCTGAACTCTAGGAGCTTTACAATTACAACGGGAGCTACTGCCAGCCAGCAGCTCTAGCTTTTCCCCAGGGCCTGGTGTCTGCGGCAGGAGCAAGCCTGCGAGAGCTCCCGCAGGGCTCAGTGGGGCTGGAGGGGGTGAGCAGTCATGCACGGAGGCAGGGCTGTACTTCAGCCTCGGGGATCTCCCACCAGAAAATTTCTTGCCAGGATCCAGGATGTTTCCAGCTCCAAGCATCGAGACCACTTCCAGTAGCACGTTGTTCCTCATAGGCAATGCGTTAGCTGGGAAATCAAAGACAGTTCCTTGTAATGCATTGGCAGTGCCAAAAGGAGAGTACTCCTTGCACTGTGTGTTTCGCATAAATAAATATAAAATTCTATATTATAATATTTTATATA